>NW_013566963.1:0-224407 GCF_000721755.1 Aureobasidium subglaciale EXF-2481 | reverse complement strand
CCCCCCCCCCCGTTGACGGGATCGGGAGATTTTTTTCTCGACATGATATGGCGGATTCTGCTTCTCCTACAAAGCACCGTTTTGTAACTGTTTAGATAAATGCTCAGAAAATGACTCGATATTACAACAGTGTTATTAGAGAGGATCCCTCCCGTTTCCCACGTTGCTTGGAAAACGGGTTTTGCTGATAAGATTGATTGCCTTGACGATAAGCGTAGCGTGCTGCGTTGCTTTGGTTGGCCGGTGGGGAGAGCAGTTCAGAATTAAGGTTTGGCTGCTGACACTTGCAGGCCCCTGTCAAGGTTTCTCGGACGTGTGCAAAGTGGATGAAGTAGTGTGAGCGGCTTCTGTCTCTCCTTTCTTTGCTCGCCAACGCATGAGGAAGTGTAGAGTCTAGCATAGCCACAACGTCTTGTGCATTTGCCGGGATCCTTCCCTCTCTCTTTCTCCCCCTTGTAGGTGGTCAATGTCGCGTGAGAGTGGATGTTTGCGGTTCGGTCATCAGCCGCAGTAAACATGTTTGAGCCCCCCTCCCCTCGAGCTTGAGAAACGCCGCTGATGGATGGGGCTGCGGGACAAAGGGTTAGGCTCGAAGTCCCGGGATTAGGCTTGGGGAGTTACGGTTGGTCTTTTGTGATGATCGTTTTGGTGGGTTGGGCAGATCTAGGTGATTATATACGAGATGGGCTGCTGCGGCGGCGGGAGCGGTTCGATAAGATACCAGTGTATTGTGATCCTTTTGGATGTAGCTTGTTCCTTGTCTCTCTTCTCCTCTTTCCACTCTCTCTTTCTTCTATTGTTGAATCGAATTTCCCGGACCTTTTACTCTTTCACTCCTTTCTTGAGCATACTTACGACTTTGACTTGATGGCGTTGGACTAGAGAGGATACTACAATTTGTATATATACAAGAGCGAGGACAAAAGAAGAAAGAGCAGAGATGGGTTTGACTTTCGTCAAGACCAACGTCATGGAGAGAATGGGCTATGGTGGTGAGACGAAGTATCATCATATCGAGTCGCTGGGAGAGGCTTTTGATGCTCTGAGGACGAAAGGTTCGCGCATGAAGCAGAGGATCATCGCTGGTTCGATTGTCTCTGTTCTCATGATCTTTGCCTTTATTGCTGTGAGTTGCGATGTTGCTCCGCCATATCCAGAGAATACAGGATTAGAAGACTAATCTCTACATCTTCACAGTTTTCCCCTGATACCACAACCGCATCAATCAGACAAGAACACCTCGACAAATGGTGGAAGACCACCGACCCTACAGACGCAGCAATCGAATCCGGCATCTGGAACAAAACACCCGAAGACCAAAAAGCAGAAGATGCGCCAGAGTCCTGCGACAATGTGCCCGAAATTATTCAAGTCGCCATCTTCGAACACGTCCGCGCTCACGATGAAGTCGACGCTGCTCTCGTCCACTCTATCGCCTCACAACCAAATGTAAACTTGACCTTGTATCAACAAGAACCTCGCTATGGCAGTGAAAAGATCTTTCACGCTTTTGGTCTAAATTACACTGGTCCCCTTCATCCAGACGACTTTATGGGAACGGATAAACACACCACAATCCCTGATTTCCTCGTCCTCACAACCTGCGAACTCGCTCTGCGAGGCGCTCCCAAGAGACTTGAAGCTCTGCTGGCTCTGGGAAAGACGAGATTGATCTGCATAGCCCACCACTCCGACCACTGGGCCGAAGAGCAACGAAAAGCAGACATTCGCCCATGGGTCGATGCCAACAAAGTCGAATTCTGGTCCCTCTCACCACACACCGCAACTTTCCTCTCCAACACAATAGCAGCATGGGATTCCAACGCCTCTGAACCTTGGGACAATCCTCCTGCACCTCCGATCCGTGTTTTCGTACCCATATTCCCCGTCGCTGCTCAAAACACTTCCTCCTCGTCAACACCAGAAGGCATGAGTTTCGCAATGCAAGGAGACTACGATCCTCATAGAAGAGATTACACGCACATTTTCCAACGCCTCGGAAACTTTTTACAAGAAGCAGAAAGAAACATCTCCATGCATTTACTCGGACAAGGCAGAAGACCAAATGTCCCCGAAGACGTAAAGAGTCATGTATTCTTTGATCAAGGATTGAATTACATTGATTTCTACGGCTTACTGTCAAAAGTATCTGCTGTATTGCCAGGTTTCGCAAGTCCGGAATATCTGGATAGAAAGGCTTCGTCTTCTGTTCCTGCGGCGTTGATTGCGGGGACACCACTTGTTGCCGATCGCAGGCTTTTGGAAGCATATAGTTATGTGGAAGAGGAAAGTGTGTGGTTACAAGAAAATGGAGAGAACGAGTTTGATGTGGTGGGAAGGATGCTAGCAGCCACTGCACAGGAAAGAGAAGAAAAGAAAGAACACGCCAGAGATAATGCAGAGAGAATTGTCCAGGGTAATGTTAGGAGGGTGGGAGAATGGTTAGGTGAAGGCCTTGTGGGTTTATATTGTAATGGTGGATCAGAGGAGGAAGAGGAGTAGATATCTTCTCTCTTCACTCAACTCTACTCTACTTTGTACAAAAGACACATGATTTGCATTTCGTCTACTTCACATCTCGATCCTCTGTTTCAAAGCAATTTTGTTTGGGGCAAGAGCACAGCACTCGCGTGACTTGTACAAAACCCAACCCCATACTTGCAAAAAGGTACCGAAACATGACTAGAGTAGAAGGATAAAGACTTCAGGGGTGCATGGGCTCGAACGGACGGGAAGAAGCAAAGCATAAAATGAAGCACCGCAGCCAAGACATGGAAACCCATCGGTTTCGGAGCGGAGTGTCTAATGCCGACGATAGATGGAGCCATCGATCGCAACAGGTACTTTGTAGAGATGAGTGGCTTGGAAGAGCAAAGTACTTCAGCGGGCGGAAATAGTTGTTGCGTGGGAGAATCGATTTACTGTAGATCAGGAGAGGCAGACAAAGGGGAGGGAAGTGGCACTTGGGAACCAGAAGCACGACTGCATCGGAATACCACACAACACATACTAGGAAGGAAAAAGAGAGGAAAGTCAAGTGTTGAAGATGAAGTCAATGTATAGACAAATTACAAAAGAGTATAATAAAAGAATTACTCGAAAGCGACATCATCCTCTGACCCTGCACCATGGACAAGCTCGCCATTCCACCTTCCCTCGTTCTTCTCCTTTTCGAAGAACATCTTTGCATATTCTTGTGCCTCATCGATATCCTCAGCAACTCTTGTGCAAGCACAGTCTTTCGTCCATGTATCATGATAATTGATGTTCTTGCCCAACTTCGAGTCCATGACCACATGAGGCGTGCCAATCAAAGTACTCAAGATGTGTCCATGCAGACGGTCTGTGATGACAAAGTTGGCAGCTCCAAGCATTCTAAAGCCTTCTGTTGCCTTTGCCCAAGCGCGCTGGTTCTTGCCGCTCTCGCGGTGCTCCTTGTTGTCGATCTCGGGTGTGGGTGTGAACTTCCAGTCCACCTTCCAGTAGCTGACGTTGCCGATGCTGCCACCGAGGTCGAGGTTGCCTTTGCCGAAGGGGATGGACTTTGAGGCGCCGGCTGAGATCTCATGATCGTCACGGGCGAGGATGAGGACGTCGTACTCCTTGGGGGTGTTGATGCGGAAGTCCGGACGGGATCCCCACATGAATGCGATGTCGGGTGTAAGAACCGTCTTGACCTCTCCTTTGCCGATGCCGTCAGTGACAGCGAGGTCGGTCGAAGGGGAAGCAATTTTCTCGCCCTCGAAGGTATCTGCAAGCCACTTGTAGCTAGGGGCGTCACGGGCAGCGAGTTGTAGGTTGGGGTGCGATAGGAAAGCTTCCTTTGTGCGGTTGATGCGATCGTTGTGGGTCATGTGGATGCTCTGAGGGAAAGCACGGATAGGCACCTGGGTGAAGTGCTTGATCATCTCGATTCTAGAGGGTTGGTCCTCCCAGTAGTAGTCGTTGAAGTTGCCACCGCCAGCCATGATGATAGCTGAGTTGGGCTTGTGGTCGTCAAGTGCTTGGGTGAACTTGGTCATGTTGCAGCCCTTGTCCATGAAGCGACAAGCTTCCATGGTCTCGATGCCCATCATGCTGAGGAGGATCTGTTGAGCGGACCAGATGGCGGCATCGCCCTTGTTCTCGGTCTCGAGGTAGCCCCAAACATTGACATAGCGAATGCCCTTGAGAAGTTGTTGGTACTCAGAGATCAATCGTTGTTGAGCAGCGTTGACCACTGCCTCGCAACCTGTTGACGGAGGAGTGGTCTTGTCGTACGAGATTGGTACATTCGAGGTGGCAGCAGGCACTGATGCTGAAACTGTCGCTGATGCTGAGCTTGATGATGATGCTACTGAGGACGTAGCCTGTTGTGTGCTGTTGTTCTGGGCCTCATCCTTGTAAGATGAGAATGGCGATGAGACCAGATTCGTCACATCATCGAGATGTAATGATGAAGGCGATGATACTGTGTCTGTCTGGAAGAGTGCAATCAAGCAGAGGAACAAAGCCACAACTATCGCAATGTATGCGCATCGACTGGGAGCAGGCATGATTGCTTCGTTGTAGAATGTGTATCAAGTCAGGATGAATAACTCAACCTACCTGCTCAGACGAGCACCTTTTACTATCCATGATGCTCCTTTTCGATTTTCCATCCCTTAGTGCAATTCAATATCTGCAGCCGACACTGCAACACAATACTGCTGAAACCGGCATGATGCCGAGTAAAGACGTTGGCGGCCGGACAATCTGGATATCACACATGGCGGATACTGATGAGCCAAGAAACGGTCGTGTGCATAGCCGTTGTTGGTTATTCACCAGGCACATGGTGTCTTTTTCCATTGCCGCAGATCCACTGTGGCAGAGATAGGAGATCCTGGCCCTTCCAAAGAAACATGTTTGCTGTCATTATTCGGCCGAAGCCAAACTCGGAATTCAGCCAAGAGGGCTGACACGAACTGAGCAGGGTTCGGGACGAGATTATGCAACAAGATAAAGTAGGTGATGTAGCAGAGAAATGACGGCGGTGGAAGTTTTCCAAAACGGGTGGCTCCGACAGAGTGCCTCCACCGGTGCCAAGCTTTGCAAGCCTTCCAGACGTCCCTCCGCTCCTGCACTTTGCACCTCATGCCTAGCATGCCCTAACCATCAATTTATTCAACCTTGTTCGAGTAAACAAACCTTCTGTCTCTGTCTGACGGGATGTGTATTCGGACAGTCGTGTGATCGGCGATCCTCAACCCATATTCTCTATGGCCATCATCTGGCCATCATCTGGCCACCAATTTATCGATGTAACTTGAGTCAGAAGACTCAGAGATCATCCACCACCCGAATCGATCTTCCAAGCGCTTGCATTCAGTGTTCAATATGATCCACTTTAGGGGGCAACTGCAGTAAACGTCACCAAAGAGCCGACTTCGCTTGGCCGCATCTGATCCTACCTCCAACGTTGTTATCCCGTAGTTGCAGAGGAGAGGCTTGTTCCAGTAATTTTCCTCCCGTGCAAGCGAAAAACAGAGAGAATCGATTTCTTAATCTCCAACGCCCTGGTCTGTCGGTGCCTGCCAAGTCGGACATGGGTGCATCCACGTAACGTTCCTGTCTAGTTTTGCTTGGTATTCGAACGTCCTCACTCTCCTGATGTTCCGATACACGGTGAGAGTCACCCAACAACTACTGCTCTAATGATAGTCTCGGTTATGATTGCATTTCGGGCGTTACAGACCCATCATTGCTATACCCGGACTTGGTATTCCGCCACTCTCATCATGCTTAGTCTACCGGGTCCTCCTTGATGACCCGCCTGTCATGGATAGTATTCATAAAGGAGAAATGATGGTAGCAGCCGAGCGATGTGCGTGGGATTCAGACTTGGTGAGTAAAAGAGATGATATCCCTCGGCTCCTCGAAACCTTGTCAAAGTAAACACATCAATTGCAAAGATGTCTGTATCGTCATCACCATCACGAACGAAAGTCGCCTTGACAGTGCTGTTCCATTCGAGTTGCGCAGTTTCTGTGACCTTGATCTCAAAACATGCCCTCAATGGCATCGAGGCACCTGTTAGCTTGCTTGCATTGCAAACCTTCATTCAAGTGTTGCTCTTGACGGCTGTTGGCAAGCCGCTGGGATGGATCAAGTTCAGTCGACCTGTATCTGTATGCAGATGTGTTTTGTCTTTGAGATTGACTCCTTGCTAACGCAGATTAGGTCTGGAAAGGATTGATTCCTCTCATGCTCGCACGCCTCGTCGGAATCCTTGCAAAGACATTTTGTCTGGCCAGCGTCGACGCATCTCTATACCAAATCGCAAGAGGACTACTTCTACCATTCACCCTCCTCCTATCACACTTCTTCCTCCACCCACCGCCGTATAATCCCCCTCTTTCTCTCTTCGGATGCGGTATGATCATGATGGGCTTCGCCACTGGCATGATCACAGACTTGGGCGCCATGCTCACGAGCATCAAGGGCCTACTGCTAGGTGTCGGATCAAGCTTCACAACCGCAGTTGAGAGTGTTGTCGTCAAGCGCTTCCTCACAAAAGGAGACGAGGGGATGTGGCAGATGGTATGGATGACAAACTGTATGGCTCTGGCCTGCTACCTTCCTCTGTTCATCATCTCTGGCGAGTACACTGTCTTCTCCAGCCTGTATGACAGCGCCATGGACGTGGATGTCGCAAACGCTGCCGCTGCTGTCGATGCCAGTGGCCAGCTACACGCATTCCTGTACACCGCTGCTGCGACCGGAGGTGCCAGTTTCCTCCTGACCCTTGCAACATTCCTCCAAATCTCGGTCACCAGTCCTACCACACACATGATTGTTACCGCCGCCAGAGGTGTTGCTCAGAGTGGGCTTGCTGTATTGATTCTTCGCGAGACCGTCACCATGGGCAGAGTCTGGGCCATGGTCTGTATCTTGGGTGGCAGTGCTGTATATGCCTGGGGCAAAGACAGAGTCAAGCAACGCACAGAGAAGGTCGATAATAGAGGCGTATACGAAAAACTGGGCGAGATGGAAGCTAGAGAGTCAGAAGAAGATGTTGAGCTGCGGAAAGTTTAGCCGGACAGGATATTACAACATAGACAATAGATTTGTACACGAAGCGTTTTGAGAGCTCCCATGAGTATACGCTCTCGGCACTGAGATATGGTCTTTTGTGTCTCTCCTCAACGACTCCACAGCTCTTGGATGTTATATTGCATTTCGACAGCCTCCTTCGGTATGAACCAATGCCGTTGAGATACTGTCTCGTCTGGTTCTCCCTTTGGACAGCTCTACACCTCTCAAAATCACCTTGCATTTTTACAAACCTCTTTTACAGTGTTCGACAGTGTTGAGATGCAGTCACTTCTGGGCAACCATGGGTGCCTGGTTGTAGCATCATTAACTCCCCTTCGTCTGAACTCCCGTTGGCATGCTGGTCCTTTAAAAGAGCTGTAAAAATGCACAATCATTTCGACTCACGATGCACTGAGCTGTGGAGAAGAGACATTCGATCCTCCCTCGACTTGCAGAGGTTCTGTTTTCACAAATGATCATGCCTTTTGACGGGAACGTACGCTGGATGTCGACGGCTCCTGAGAGATGGATTTTTCTGATGGAGAAAAGTAACCCTACCTTCGCTGTCTTGACACCGCTTGATCTCCCGATGACGTAGTATCCTTCTGACAGAGCTGTGGAAATGCAGAATGATCTTGACACTATAGAAGTCGCCACTGAGAGCGGGTGCTTACTGCATCATTTATCATATGGTCCCTGATCTCGGAACACATCGTGCCTTTCGATAGTTGTATAGAAGTCCACGACATGCGGTCAAGATGTAGCTATAGGCTACGAGCTTTGAGCTGAGGCGATATCGTCGACTTCTACATTACTAGCCGGAGTTCGTTGTCCTGAGTACAAACTAGCAAGCAACTTCTACAGATTGAAATGTATGGAAAATCACAAGCCTGACCGCCCCGAACAGGCCCCCTCAACCTAGCCTTAGCGCAAGATCCCGCGAATTATGAAAAAAAGAACCTCCGTGCGGTGATTTTATGCCAGCGCTAGCCGAGCACGCTAAGCGAACGCCGCTAACCGTTTTCGTCGAGATGAACAATCAAGCCATACCACCTCTTCAGGTGCAGCACGTCAATCTTCGTCTCGTTCCTCGTGCCAACGGCCAATATGGCTTTGGTCCTGCCTATGGCACCGCCACGATGCTTGTCTGGTGTGATCCAAGAGAAGGATCATACCTAAGAACTCTGAGCGAGACATACAGTATGGCAGCAACAAAAGCAGCAAATAGATCTAATGCGCAAATAACTGATACATACCATCTGTAGCGCGCAGATATGGCAGAGAAAACGGACAAAATATCCGCTATATCTTTACCAGTATTCCAGAGGAATGCACACTGTGGTGGCGTCCACGCGGAAATACAGTCAACAGCCACAACGTTAGACAGGGAGACTTCTTTCTCTATGGTATGCCAAATGGACGCCACTATAGATCTGTGAGAAGGTTCGCCGAGCACCTGCACGCTAGAGTGGCCAACAACACTCAGTGTGACTGTGGAGTGTGTTGAGCGGTAAGTTTGCGTAAAGCACATGGTCTTTGGTCTAGCTACTGATGTCTTCGGACCAGCAAGAAAGCTATAGCACAAGAATAGCTACACAACGACTACTACTCACTCATCACTATCATCATCAACAACCTGTCTCCTCCTCCCCAATTGTCTCCTCAAGGGAACATCCTCATCCGCATCCGACAAAACCTCAACATCCTTCCTACTAGACGCTCCGAAATCCGGCAACTCCTCCTCACTCTCCTCAGCAATATCCTCTTGCGTAAACAAATTGAGTCTGTTTTTCTTTGGAGGGTTATGAGCAAGCGGTTGAGAGCTAGAGGCAAATTCAATGGGTGCATCACTTCCGACTACGAAATCGTCGAGCTCGGAGTCTGGCTCGTCGTCCTGTGAGTGGCCTTCTTCGCCGGACGTATCTGCGGAGCCGAGATCAATGCCTTGGGTGCCGAGGCGGAGGTGTGCGGGTGTTGGCTCCGGGCTGGAGTCTGAGCCTTCCATATCCGAGCTGTTTCTTCTTGGGGCTTGTTGCTTTGGTCGACCGCGAGGTCTAGGCGTTTTAGCTGCGGGAGGCTCTTTAGGTGGTCTAGGGGCTTTGGAAGCCTTGGGAACTCTAGTTGCCTTGAGTGCTTTCGGCTCTTTTGGCGCCTTAGGAGCTTTAGGTACTTTCGGTTGCGCAGGCGCCTTCCTAGCTTTGGTTGCTTTAATGACAGGTAGATCAGCATCAGAGGTCTCCACCACAGTTGGGTCTCCTAGCATCTCGGACACATCAAATTCAAGATCTGACTGATGGAAGTTATCTTTGAAGCCCTGCACAACCTCGCTGTTCATGTCACCTAGCTGTTGCATCAAGCCAGATGCCAACAATGAGCCTTTTCCATGAGCGATGTACTTTGTCGGTCCAGGGAAAGCGTCAGAAAATCGATCGAGTCGTGGTAGACCGACAGTCGGAGCTCCACCATCCGTGTCCATAACGTACTTGTATTTGCGTTCAAGCTCTCGCTCTTGGACTTTGTTTAGATAGACTGCGTCCAATGATGGTATGGCGATTGCCTCGATACCTGGCGGGGCGCGGAACATCTTCTTGATCGAAGCAGCAGTCGCTTTCTTGGTCTTGCCTTTGCCGCGAGGCACAAGTTCCTCGGCGTCTTCATCATCCATATTGCCTGCCGCGACGAATCCCGTTCGCACATTGTCGGGCATATGGAACTTCTTGGGCGGTGCCTTGGGAGCTCTTCCGCGACGCTTGGGCTCGGGAAGCTCAGCTTGCGAGTTCTCGACAGGAATCTCGACGGTCCGCTTGTCCACAGTAGGCAGAGTCTCTCTGGGGAGAATGCGAGGTGATCTGTCGTCGTGGAAAGTAAAGTCCTTGCCAGAAGCGATCATGCCCTGCATCTTCTCGTAGTTGTCCTTTGCCTTTTCAAAATCGGGAACTTCCTTTTCGTTCATCAGTAGGAGAACAATGTTACCCTTGCGCTTTCTCCCAGTACGACCCATGCGCTGAAGCATTCGAATCGGTGATGCAGAGGCGTCGTAGCAGACGATGAGATCGACTTCTCCGATATCAAGACCTTCCTCACCGATGGAAGTGGCGACAAGAGTGTTGTATTTGCCTTCCTTGAACTCTTTGATGACTTGCAGTTGGCGCTTCTGGTTCATACCTTCCGAGTTCTTCGAGTCTGCTTGACCCACGAACACGTGTGGTCTGATCATAGGTTGACTTCGGTTCAGCACGCGAACAATCTCCTCAGCACTGTCGCGATACGCTGCGAATATCATGATTTTTGTGCTTGAGGGCTGCCCACCTGGCAAGGCAGCCTTCTCCTCAGCATCGAGGAAGTGGTTCAAGACAACGCCTCGGAGATGTTCCAGCTTCGGATGTCCCAGAAACTCGGGATTGCGAGTCCAGGTCAGCATCATGTTCATCATCTTGGTGAAGTTCTCGTCATCACGAATTTGTGCTCCGTATTTGCCCTTGAGCTCCCCTCCGTCGACTTTGTTTCTGAATTCTACCATGCCATTGTAGAAGGGCGTGATACCATGGAACCTGAGCATCGAGATCGAGTGACCAAGACTTCCTAGCACAACGAAGATACTGTTGACCATGCCTTTGACTGCCTGTGGTGCCTTCTTGCCAGCGTCAGTCATGAACCACTTCCTACGAGCCTCAGTGCAACCAAAGGCAGTAAGCTTCATCGGATCTTTATTCCAGTAAGCGTTCTGACTTGCGAGCTTCATAAGCACAGGGCGAATGGCGTTTCCGGCAAGCTCCATGATCAGTTGTTGCTCTTCAGAGTAATCGAACTTAACGACGTCAATATCACGACTGTGGACGTATTGTCTGATGTCCAGAGATGTCTCCGTGCGAATCTCACAACGTGATATGTCTAGGCCATCAATGACTTGCTGTACCGCTGGGACATCAGAACCGGGTGTAGCAGTCAGAGCAAGCACACGGAAGCTCGTATTGAACCGGCGTACAAACTTTATGACTTCGACATATGCGTAGTTGCCTGTTGCACGATGAGCTTCATCAACTACTATCAGCACAATCCGCTTCGGATCGCAGAGACCAGTCTTGAGATCGTTGATGATTGTCTGAGGAGTCATGAAGAATACTCGTTTTGATTTCCATTCTTCTGCTCTCAAGCCAGGTGAGGTCTCACCAGTAAGCATGACGGTTTGTGAACGAGGGATGCCTACGATGTTGAAACACGCATCAACTTGTTGAGCAACAAGAGGCTTGGTAGGCGCCACAAAAACGATCTGCGCACTTTCCGTCCAGCGGAACCAGTTCAGCATAATCGTGGCTGCAATGAATGTTTTACCGAGACCAGTGGGCAAGGCAACCAGTAGGTTGTGGAAAAGGCCTCGGCTGACGATATTGAATTGATAGTCGCGGGTGGTGCCCAGATTGGTAGGATAGACCCAAGTTCTAGTCGCTTCTTCATTGAGTTTGTGATGGGTCGCTGGTTCTCTCTGTGTTGCCAATGGCCAGGCATGTTGCTTTTTGGCCTGCGTAGCTGGGCCCATCGGTACAACCGTTCCACCAAACAAAGTCTTCTGTACTAGCCCCCCACGCGGAGGAGCAAGATTTGGCTTCGATGCCGACACAGTTCTCGCCGCTGAGACTTTAGGTGGTGATGAGGATATACAAATTGCGCCTCCAAGGTTCTTAGCAGGAGTCTGATCATCAGAGTCGAAAGCATCTGATGGCAAGTCTGCAAGTTCGTCTGCGAAGTCTTCTACTGGTGCGGCTGGCGGTCGTAATGGTGCGGTCGTCCGTGATAACAAAGTTGCCCGTGGAGGCGCGGTTGTTCGTGATAACGCGACAGGTTCGACAAAGGCGACCTTCACCGGAGCTGGGCTACGCGGCGGAGATCTGTAAGGTATCACCTCCTTCGCTTTCGGAACATCCTGCTCCAGCATGATGAGATCCTCAGTGTCAAAGTCGTCTCCACTAGAATCTTCTAGGAAGGGCTGATTCTTTGACACGTTGTTGGCTTGAAGAGGACGATCAGCTACTAAACCCATCAGAAGCTCAGTATCAATGTCATCGCTCATGTCTCCCCAGTCAGAGTTCACAGTTGGTGTTGCAGCGGCTGCCGTCGGCGGTCGAGCATCGTGAACGACTGGGTGATTGACAACTACCTGATTCGCTGCCGGAGATGGGTGGCGAGGTTGCGTTGAGCGATGTTGAATTTCGTCGTTCCTTCTCAAGGCGGAATGATTGAGGGTGCTTTTCAGTAGTGATGGCTGACGAGCTGGTGTTTGCGACACAGGCGACTGCTTCGCCTTCGCAACCAGTACATCCTTCTTCCAGATGGGACCTCTGATACTCCAGGGAGCAGAAGACTCTGGTGGCTCTTCGTCTGCGAATCTATCCACAAGGAGATCTTGCATAGCCGGTACATGGATGCGGTGTTTCGGTTTCACAACTTTCCTGTCGTCCTCGTCTTCGAGATCTTCAGATCCAGATCCAGTAGAAGCCCGTTTTCGTGAGTTTGTCTTTGTTTTGGTGGCACTCCGTCCTATGGTGTCATCCGAATCACCGAGCAGACTCTCGTCGTCTTTGATTGTAGCCTTTTTCGTGACTCGTGCCTTGCGTTTTGGTTTTGCTGCAGTAACCGGAGGACCAAACGCGTCTTCTTCGCCATTAACGATGGGACTTTCATCTACTGCCTTCCTCTTTGCGGCCGGTTTCTTGGTAGCAGCTGCCTTGCGAACTGCCGGTTGCTTTTTGGTCTTGGCTACCAATGCTGCTGTAGTTGTTCTACGTCGTTTTGCAGGTCGAGGTGATGAATCAAACTCATCGTCCTGGTCCACCTCGAGATCTGCTCTGCGACTGTCACCGCCATCATCCTCAGGATCCATAGTTGGGTTGGTTTCCAAAGTTTTGAGACCCGCCACTTCGAGGTTCAGAGAGCACGCGCCAGGAAGACGCGTCGAGGCACCGACGGCCTCGGCTCGAGTTTCCCACTTTGTCGCGCGAACAGCTGCATAAAGCCCATGAGCGACGTTGTGCATTTATTGGACACGATAAGTGCTTAATGCTTCTTTATGAAACGACAAGAGGTGCCACCGTGTGTATTGATTCTATCGACCCAGAGACCCAATGATACTACCGACCATAACAGCAGCTTCTCTTTCCCAGTTCCCTACGACCTTCTTCGAACCTGCCGAGGACGGCAATTGGCTACCCCTGTGCACACATTCCCTGACCGCGTCTCGGACCTTATCTCTATTCGTCTTCAGAGTACGCGCGCTGACGCCTCCACGTGCAATGATCTCTTGCACTCGTGGAGCCAAAGAAGATGCCAAAGATCGCCAGAAGTAAGAAGGCAATGAGGAGGTGTCAAGAGCTGCAAGAAGAGGACCTAGGAAGGCAGGCGGAGGCTCGAGTGGAGCCGGGGTGTTGCTGTCAGCCGAAGTAGGTAGAAGAGGATGAGCTGGAGGCCTTGCAGTAGACAATAGTGACTCCAATGCTACTATGTTTTGACACCTTGCACTGATATCCAGCAGAGTGCGGTCGAGCGTTGGAAGAGTAGCTAGAGCACGTGCTAAGGAAGTGGCTGAGGCAGTAAGAGAGGTCTGTAGATATGACTGCAGAGCATTCACAAGAAGAGTCGGATTGAACGTGGCACCTTGTATGTTCGACGACTTCGGTGGTAGGCTCACTGGAGAGAGCAGGTATAGCGTGTGCAACGCTGCCGATGTCCTCGCTCTTGTGTCATCGTGCTGTGCAAAAACGGATCCAGCTCCTCCAGATGAGCCCGTAAGGGTTGACATGCTGAACTCGCGAATACTTTGCTGTGCTTTTCCCAGCAGGCTTCTCTCGGATGGGTCGAGCAATTCATTCCGCAGTGTAGTAATGGCATTCACACGTGCGAGTAATCTCGCCTCGGCCACATCTTCAGGAGCTAGAGTCTGTCGAAGCGACAACACCAGTCTGGCCGCAGGTGCAAGCGATCGATGGCCTTCGCGTGGCTTGTCCGTATCGGCCATGCTGCCCTCGAGCGTTCGACCGAGGTGTAGACATCTTGCGACCGCTCTGGCAAGTCGGAGTGTATTTGCAAGCCTGTCTGCTGCTAGACGTACTTGTTCTGCTTGCTCGTATCTCTCTACCACGTCTTGATGCAGCCTTGTGTATGCCTGTTGTAGTCCCTGGACCTGAGATTCGAGAGTGTCGAGGACGTGTGTGCTGGCTTGCGCGCGGGTAGATGTGTGTTTCAGCAGAGGCAGGGCAGATGAGGTGGTGAGAGAATCTATATGTGTGTCGACTTCCTGTACGTCGAAGAGGACCCGTGAAAGTGGTGTGGAGAGGTCGAGGGAAGTGTCGTTGGCGTCGTTGGTAGAAAGAACCAGCGTGTTTGCGAAGGTCGGAGCGTGAAAGTCTGGCGATGCGAATGCTTCGTAATCGATATATGAAGCCTCTGAATCTGCAGCTGCCATGGTGTGTTGTGTTTATACTGTTAGGCACCTTCAATGGCCTCAATCTGCGAAGTGTCTCCAAGGAGGACACGGGGAAGGTGCAGCCGAGCGGTATACAAACTCGACCATCGCCAAGAACTAATACATATTAAACAAGTGGTTCATGACGAATGTGAGATCAATTCGTGCTAACTAATTTTGCTTATTCATGATTGTATCGACCGTATACACAACTCTTCGTGTACCAAGAATGAAAGACGCCTTTTCGCTGAGTCGCAATCTTTGCCTAGGAAACCAATAAACCTATTCCATGCTCCATTGCACACACCTCTCCTGCGAATTTCCAGGCTTAATTCTTGTCCAAACTAGTGACCCTGGTACCCTTCTTCTCAACGGTCTGCTTCAATGCCGCAAGTACCCTCTTGCGCTGTGCGGCTCTGTCTTGATATCTTCTAACCTCCTCAATGCTCACATCAGCCATCTTTCTGCGAGGTGTACTGTCGAGAAGCAGGCTGCTGCGCCCAAATTCGGCATCACCATTGTCTCTGCGCAACGAACCGCCGAATCTACCGAGCATGCCCGAGATTCCCAGAGGAGTACTGCCATTCAAAGCAGCGTTCTTGCCACGTGTTGCAGGTGGTGTACCGAAGAAATTGCCACTGATTGATCGCTCGAGAGGACGAACACTGCGCACGCTGCTGCGAAGCAGGTCTTCGCTGCTATCGGAGATATTCAAGTTGGCAAGACCACCAGGTAAGCGGCGGATCTGTGCTTCGAGTACGTCAACGTCACCAGACTTCTGCTCAATCATGGCAGTCATCTTCATGATCGTGTTGGTGACAGCCTCGACAGTAGGGACACGCTGAGCTGCGGGTCCTTGCGAAGGTGCAGCAGCGAGATCGGCGCGAAGAACACTCAAAGCCTCTTCGGCATCCTGGAGCAACTTTTGCACCTTAGTCACGCCCTCTCTAAGCTCGTTTTGCTGCATCTGAGCATCGTTGCTAAGCGCCGAGGCACGGTGCGTTGCGCGTTGCTGAGGGTCAGCACGAGCGCCGATTTGCTTCCTCATATCAACAGTTCTGGTGCGGAGTTTTGTGGCCTCTTTCTGTAGCTCGGCCAGTTCCTCGAGCTTCTCTGGGACACCGTCGACTCTTCCGGCTTCGAGATCGTCACCAATGCTCCTTTGCACCACGGCAAGCTCATCGATCTCGACAAGACACCATTCGTCAGCCTCTTCAAGATCACTACGGTCACGACCAGCTTGTTTGTATTGAGTCTCGTGACCCTTGACAAACGACTCGAGTGTGCGGGCATTCAGACCGAGTGTGTCGATCATACTGTTGATGTCACGGAAGACCTTCTCAATCTGGCCTGCGATACCGAGCTTGTTGACTCGACCAGCGTAATCTTGGTGAGCTACAAACGGCTCGAGGTCCATAGATGGCTCGATTTCGGACGCGAGTATCTCGCGAACGCGTACATCTTCGTCATCGCTTAGCTCTCCAGCTTCGGAAGCCTGAGGTGATTCAGGTCGCTTTGCGGTTGATGGTCTAGAATCCTTGCGAGAATGACCTTTCAACGAGGGTACAGTGATTGGCTGCGAATGTTGTTTTGATGCAGGAAGACCTGCAGGAGTGCTCGATGATTGCCTGACAGGCGATGGTGAGCGTGGCGATTCTTGCGATTTGGATGGAGGCGCGAAGAATGGAGCTTTGGGCAAGCCAGCCGGAGTGGTAGAGGCGACTGGAGATACTGGTGGTAGTAACTTGCCAGCATTGCCTGTCGAATGAGAGAGGGAAGGGAAGCTGAGACGAGATCCAAATGCGGTTTTCGAGGCCTTCTCGGTGTTGAAAGTGTTCTCTGGTCCTTCGGTCTCGCTCTCGTCCTCATCTTCCTCGTCCTCATCGTCTTCGTCTTCGTCTTCGTCTTCTTCCTCGTACTCTTCCTCGTCTTCTCCCTCGTCTTCTCCCTCTTCTTCGCCCTCGGATTCTTCACCAGAGTCCTGAACCCAAGAGCCGTCCTCGTCCTCGTCCTCTTCGTCATCACTTGCAGGTAATTGTGAGGCTTCATCGCCAAGGTCGACGGGAGGGCTTCCTGCAATGGGAGGAAGGTCTTCTTCTACCGATTGCTTGGGCTTGGAAGATGTAAAGTCGGGAGGTAAAGGAGCCTCCTCGGCTTCGACAGCAGGTTCATCGGTCTTCTTGGAAGGAATGGCATCCATCTTCGGCGCCTCGGTCTCAGGCTCTTTTTTGATAGGTGTAGGCAACTTTGTCTGTTTGCTAGCCTCACCGAGCATGTTGCTGAAGCTGGGTCCGAATAAAGATCCTCCGCCTTGCTTGGGCGCGGGCAAATCGTCCTTTGCGCTGCCGTCCCCCTGAAAAGTGGAATTGAGCTTGAAACCCCCGAATGTGGGCAGCTTCGATGGCTTGTCCGATGAGGATTCCCTGAGTGGGGAAGCAGGTTTTCCAGAGGGCTTACCAAATTGGAACCCTGTCTGCTTGGTGGGTTGCCCGAATACCGATAAAGGCGATTTTGAACTATCAGTAGATTGTCCAAAGAGGCTGGACGTTTGAGGCTTATCCGGGATCTTTCCAAGTAGTGATGAAGTCTTTGTTTTGTCAGGTGTTTGTCCAAGAATTGACGATTGCGTCTTTTCAATGGATAGTCCAAACATGGTTGGTGGCGCCTTGGCTGCTTCAACGATAGGGGAGGACTTGTCCTTGACGGGCTCTTCCTGGGTCTTCTCCTCGATTTCGTCATCCATGGCTTCCTCCTTTGACTCCTCTGTTGGTTTCTCAGGAGTAGCAGCTACTGCACTGGGCTTACCGAAGCCAAAAGACAGGGGCGACGGCTTAATGGCTGCGACAGATGAGGGTGTCCATGCAGCAAATGCAGACGGGCTTGGTGGCTTGTTTTGGTCTTTGTTTCCGATCGCTGCAAAAGGAGAAACTGATGGCTTGCCCGCGATCGTTGCGAAAGGAGAAACAGATGGCTTGTTCTCATCTTTGGCAGGGGCGTTGAACTTTGCAAACCCAGAACCGGGAGTCTCACCGAGACCTGAAGACTTGCCAAAAGGAGACTGTGAACCTGCCGGGGAAGACGCCCATACGGGAGCTTTGTTTCCGAGTCCACTAGATGTTCCAAAGGTTGCATTGCCACTCGCACCGCCCAACGCGGAGCCAAATACTTGACCGTTTGGAGGAGTCGCGATTGTGGGTTGAGCAGCAGGCGCGCCCCAAACTGATGGTTTGCTTCCAAGAGTGCTCGGTGTTCCAATACCAGGCACACTAGGTGAGCCAAACGTTGTCTTTCCGGCGGCTGGTTGTCCAAAGGAGACTTGACCGAAGGCCGGTTTCGCAGATGCAGGCGTGGAAGCTTGTCCCCAGACAGGTGCAGAAGGTTTTGGGAAGGCAGGCGTAGCTGGTTGTCCGAGAGAAGTTTTGCCGAATGCTGCGAAACCTGAAGCAGCAGGCATACTTTGAGTCGAGGCAGTAGATGCGGGCTGTGCGGCATTAGGAGGAGCGGAAGCGCTCGAAGTGAGACCAGGGTAGGAGACTCCTTGGCGAATTGCATCGTTGTATACGAACCACCAGGTGCAAAGAATGCCCTCATTATTCAAGATCATGAGCGCCGGCATGGGCCCCTGTGACTCACGAATTTGATCGTCGCCAGGGATAGGTTGCATGACTATTTCCTTTGATGAAAGATCGAGGTCCATTCCAACAGCTGCCGTGTCAGACATGCCGTCTGCGGAACTCATAGGCAATATCGCACGAGCCGAGTCCTTCTCCATGTTGGTTACAAGATAAGTGTTGACTGGTGCATCGTTCGCTAGCGCTTTTGAAGTATTGGTGATGAGTCCAGCCTCGTTACCAGCAGAAGAACACAGGATCAAGACATCTTCTAGGTTCGGTGGGAACTTTCTCAGTCTTGACACCAGGAATTGTGAAGGGAAACGCTTGGTATCGAAACCCGGTAGAGATGGATCTCCAGCAAGTTTTTGCGATGTGAATGAGCCAGACGATTTGTCTCTATGCACCAAGTGGTAGGATGACTCGACTGCCTCTTCGTTGGAGTGGGGAGTATGAATAACCAAGAAATCGTCGTTTGCAATCCAGACAATGTTTGTCATGGGAGCTGCTTGCTCGAGCTGAGGCGGTGCTGGAATCTGAGCCTTGACATTGCCTTGAGGGTCGAATTGCTCAGCTGATCCGCTGGCCAGACCAGCAACAAGCTGCTTGCCCTTGACACTCCAAGAGACGCATCTGACCTCCTCCCGGAAGATCGGCCCATTGGCGGTGGTGGTCCAAGAGCGCTGCTTCAAGTCGGCGATCATCAACTTGCCGTCAGTGAGGACAACAGCAAAGAGGTGAGCATTTTCGGGACTCGGATTGGGTGCAAGCGCGCGAATGGAGATGCCCTCTGTAGGCAATTGAAAAGCCGACTCTTTGTTTCCTTGCATAAGTGCCTGCACGTCGTAGACTGCGAGACCTCCTCCCTGCTGAGCAGCAATGACCAAACAGCTCTCATCGGCTGAGAAGGTGACGTGTGACACTCGTGGCACAGAGAGGGAGAGCTGAGGGGTGATGTCCTTGGGCTTGTCGTCGGTTGCATTGTCGTCTTCGTTGTATGTCTTGCGCACGACTTCGGCTGACACCAGTATGACAGATTCGGAGGTGGCAGCAGCAATGAGCCCTTTGGCAGAGGCAATCGATAGAAGAGAAGAGTAGGGCGGAGGCGGGTTGTCTGCTGGCCAGGGCTGCGACAGGCGCACTTTTGCTTTCCCAATGTCCTTGAAGCCGAGGGAGTCCTGGAAGATCTCTGGGGCCTCCTGCAAAGCGTTCGCCTGAGGTCCTACGTTCTGAAATCCCCACGACATGATGGGCGGTATGTATGGCGAGCTCTACCCGGTGTGGTAATGTGCGCACGCGGTGCGCATAAGGTCTGGGTGCTTTTAGTGTGTCGATTTGGGTGTGCGTATGTTGTTTCTACACGGATCACAACGCTGAAGATAGAAGACGCGGATCGATGGCGCGTTGATGCTCGTACAGATCGGCGTGTTGTATGTGATAAACAAAAGATAATATTTGAGACCATCACTTGAGCTTTGCTGCTTGCTTGCTTGTCGCGCATCCAGCCCGCACTAGCCGACTCATGCTCCTCTTGGCAGATATGGTATGTGAATCGCCATCTCACTCGCCAATTCTTGCCGCAAAACTTCTTATACAGCTGTTCAAAGTGTATCATAAAGTGGCAGATCAATGGTGCTTCTATTGATCATAGCTGAGCTTCGTCTTTGTTGGTCTTCCTATTCGTCTGGTATTTTCCCGTTCAACTAACATGCTTCCCTCTTTGACTTGCTATGGTATGCCTGAGAACGCCATTTCGCCTGTCTTTCATGTGTCATTATTTGCATCGTTTCTCGATGATGCTCGAACCGTGCTCCTCATACTCCTTCTTTGAAATCCACATCTGTTCATGTCAGCATCTTGCTTTGGAGGTCTGGATTGTATCGTAGCTTACCTGGTGGAAAGTGCCCAGACTTGCGAGAATGCTGCCACCAACCCATGAACCGTATTTTCTATCTGTCACGATGTTGCTGGCATGTACTCTGACGCGAGGGTTGGGGTATAGTGTGGAGAGCTCGTTGTGGAGACGTTCTGCGAGCTTGTCGAGCAGACTGCCGCCTCCAGTGAGGACGATGTTGTTCAATAGCACGGGTCTGATCTCAACGTCCACAGCCGACAAAGCAGCTTGGACCATCTGTGTAATGGTATGTTTCTGATCCGGCGCAGGATGGCTGTCATCAGTAAGTGCTGCTTTAGCATCAAACAGTCCCTCGGCGACTCTGAAGCGCTCGATGCCAAAGACTTGGTTCCAGCCGTCAGGCATCTCAAATGGCCGTGGAGGAAGAGTCTTGATGACATCGACGTTGGGTTGGTTGTTCATGTTGTCTGTCAAATCAAGCTTACCAGGACCTTGCCACACTTGTACCATGCTCTCCTTGAAAGAAGTGAAGATGCGCTCTTCCTCATTCTTTCTGAAAGAATCTGTCGGAGGAATGTCATGTTTGATGTATACAGCGTTGGCAGGTTGGCCAGCGTCGACGGGAGACTTTGACTTGACCATGTAGTGGGGCATGAGAGATACTGCAGGTTCCATCTTGGAGAACTGTAGACGCAATTGTTCCGAGACAAAGTTGCCGCCCAATGACGACTTCTGGACGCCTGTGCCAATGTCAGCCATGCTTGCATGGAAATGGGGTGATGAATGCAGGCTACCTTTTTTCAGAACGAAACCGTCATGTACGGGAGTGACGGAGGTTGTGCTAGCTCCAATGTCGATGACCAGAGCGTTGGGTTTCCCTGAAGCAAATGCAGCCAGAACGCCAGTCTTGCCCAGCCAGAAGGCCGGAGCACCCCAGTCTTCAAGCGCAATCTCCATGCACTTTGCGCGGTGCTTCGCCGGGTTCCAGGCAGGCTCTGACATGAGCAGTGGGTGTTCGCTCATCGGTTTCTCTTGCTCTTCAATACCCTCCATGGCAACATCACCGTCTCCATCCTCGGGCTTGTCTCCATCCTCGTTGTCAATGTTTAGGCCGTTCTTTGCGGCAGGAGTCGGTTTGGCGCCCGTCAATCGTGAGGTGATGCTGTATTCCCATAGTCTCGAAGCAGCGTCCCAGTCCTCGACGATACCGTCTGCGTCGTAAGGACTGCGAATGTCCATGTGGGGTTGGTAAGGGTTGTGGATGGCATTCTCACCAAAGAGGTAGCGCGACTTCGAGTCGGCATCGGCGGAAGCAATTGAGCCATAGACGGAGGGAATCACAGACTTAGGCGTGTCTTCTCCAGCGAAACCGGCACGAGTAGTGAAGGAACCGGCATCGAGGACCAGAGCATTGATCTCATCTGCGACGCGTCAATGGGTGTCGCTTGGTTGTCGCGTGGCCGAGCGAGGTGTCCTACCTCCAGCATATTCCTGCGTTGCAGGTGCGTTGTATGAATTCATCCTTGATGCCTCGGATCGTATGTGATGTGTTGTAGATGGCTTGCGACAGCCTCGTCCAACTACTTTACGAACACGCGTGAAAGCTCGAGGCACGTGCACCAATTGCCGCTTCCCTCCACATATACACATACCATGGACCCCTGACCTCTGTCACTTTTGGAACCATACCGAGCTTGCTTTGTGAGAATACTACAGGCGCCGCCAATAGATGCGAGAACTGTTCAAAGTCTCACAACTGCAAACGAGTACCTCGGGCTACCTTGATGGGGTGTAATTCAACATGTCGTGGCTTTCCTTCATAAAGAAGCTCTACTCTCTCGACACTCTAGACACCCGTTTCACCACGTCGACAAAGACTCCCCACAAAATCACGACCGAAGCCTCGATCGCAGACTCGAAACTCCCTGCACAACAGATACTGCAGTCAAGAAAAGATCAGTCTCTGCCAGGGACTCAACCATCGAAATGGAACACTCTAGAGTTCTACTTTTACTACATCTGCTTTCTCACCATCCCCGTGTTTATGGTGAAAGCTGTGTATGATGTTTCTCAAGGTACAAACTGCCCCTTTCGCAGTGCTATAGCCTTTAGCTGATCATCAGTTACAGAGTCTCATCCTAATTATTCTCGCTATTCTTATCTGTTGTCAGATGGCTGGATCCCCGGTCGTAAAGTCGTACGTATCCACGATCTTGAGCAACCCGACTATATCTGACTCTTGTCAAGGATAACTCGGACTCTCAATATGCTGGCTTCCGTGACAACATCCCGTACATGACACTTCTTCTGATCCTGCATCCACTACTTCGCAAAGCTTACAACTCTTTCTGGCGCATTGACTTGTATACCAAGCCTGCAGCATCCAGTAATAGGACTCCTGGGTTGACCCAAGGTCTTTCCCCTTCTGCTGCTGCGGACGCCAGAATGGAGCATAGAATCTCCTTCGATGTGGTATTTGCTGTCATCTTTGTCTTTGCGCTGCATGGTTTCTCGGCCCTGAAAGTTCTCCTTATCCTGTATACCAACTACAGACTGGCCACTCAACTCCCGAAAGATTATGTGCCTGCTGCGACATGGATCTTCAATGTTGGCATACTGTTCGCCAACGAGCTGTGCCATGGCTACCCTCTGGCCAATGTTGCCGCTTTCGTTCTGCCATCTCAGACCAGTGCTTCCGAAAAGGGCAGTCAAACACCCGGATGGGCTGGCTGGATCGATAGCTATGGCGGTATCTTGCCGCGCTGGGAGATTCTGTTCAACATTACTGTGCTTCGTCTGATCAGCTTCAACCTCGATTACTATTGGAGCTTGAGCGCTCCTTCTTCCACGGAGGTATGTTACGAGAGCGATCGTTCATCCCATGACGAAGAACCAAGCTGACAGCCTGAAGAAGAAACAACTCGATCCTTCTAATCTTTCAGAGCGCGACAGAGTGTCTGTACCTGCCAAACCAGCCGACTTTAGCTTCCGCAACTATCTTGCTTACGCGCTCTACTCGCCTTTGTACCTTGCAGGGCCTATCCTTACGTTCAACGACTACATCTCGCAATCGCGCTACCCACTCGCATCCATCAACACCAAGCGTACCGTGATGTACGCCATCCGCTTCCTTGTCTGCGTACTTACCATGGAGTTCTGCCTCCACTTCCTTTACGCCGTGGCCATCAGCAAAGCACAGCCGGCTTGGGAAGTCTACTCACCCATGCAGTTGAGCATGTTGGGATACTTCAACCTCCATATCATCTGGCTGAAGCTATTGATTCCCTGGCGATTCTTCCGTTTGTGGTCACTCGTCGACGGCATCGATCCACCTGAAAACATGGTTCGTTGCATGAGTGACAATTACTCGGCTCTTGCCTTCTGGCGTGGCTGGCACAGGAGCTTCAACCGCTGGATTGTCAGGTACATCTACATTCCCATTGGTGGTAGCGGGCAAGGCAAAGTACGCGCCATTGGCAACTTCCTTGCCGTCTTCACTTTCGTGGCGCTCTGGCACGATATCAATCTCAAGCTACTTATCTGGGGCTGGCTCATCACGCTGTTCGTTCTACCTGAGGTAATTTGTACCCTTCTCTTCCCAGCAAAGAAGTGGAAGGACAGTCCGGATGTCTATCGCTGGATCTGTGGTATTGGTGCTACTGGCAATATTCTCATGATGATGGCTGCTAACCTCGTCGGTTTTGCTATCGGTGTTGATGGGTTAAAGGCAATGGTTGGCAACATTGTTGGTTCTCTCGGTGGATGGGCTTTCCTACTTGGTGCGTGTGGCACGCTATTTGTTGGTGCTCAAGTCATGTTCGAGGTTCGTGAGAGCGAAAAGAGAAAGGGTATCAACATGAAGTGCTGAGCTCGTCATGCTCTACATATATGCATAATGACAAATACAGAAAAGCCACATGGTACGCTTTTAGGATCAGGTATCTGATTCTTATTATGCTGTGCAGCCGCCCAAGCCTCGAGTCTCGACGCTGATCGTACAAACGTGTTCAAGCTCAGTATTCTCTCAAGAAGAAGCTAGAAACCGATCGTTCCGAACACACAGACGAGGGATATATAGCCAAATGGAGAAGATAAGACGCAACAGCTTCTTAATACATGGAAAAGCGATGCCAGATTATTTCGTAATGGTAAAGAGTAGCACCCTGCCCCAACAATGACGTCTCGTATATCGATCCTTTGCACCGTTGATCACATGCGCCTCGACAACAACTCCCTCTCCACAATCAATTGTATTCTTATATCCGCCCCTTGGGCTCGATACATTAATTCGGACATCTGGATATCACCATCACATAAAACATGGCTCAAGAAAGAAACCCCAAGCGACAACGCTTTAGTCTAGGAGGACCATCTGGCGACACGTCATTTGAAGACTACCTCACCGGAAACTCCAGACATGTTTCCTCCTCCTCGGAAGAAGACTTTGATCAAGAAAACCAAGATCCCCAATTAAACCAAGAGGAAGATGAGAACGAAGAAGAAAAAGAAGGAGAAGAAGAAGACTTTTCCAATGAGAACCTACCCCCACGACCTACCCATCGACCTTCCACCACTTCAGGCACTGCAACATCATCATCTTCCAACCCCGTCCACAACATCAACAATTCAATAAAAACCACCTCTTCCACTCTGGCGAAAAATACATCCTATCACATCCTCATCCGCCTCCTCATGCCAAATACCTCTGTACCCATAACCCGCCTCCTCCACCTCCCTGCAACCCTTCTCTTCGAGCAACTCAATCAAGCCCTTGCAATGGCTCTAGATTGGTCCGGAACCCACCTCTGGAAATTTACTCTGCAAACCCCTCCTTCAAAGCCATTGAACATTCACGCAACACCAGATCCTCGTCGCGAAATTGCGAATATCAGGGATTTGCATGCATCACATAATTTGGGTCATGTGGACAAGAGAAAGGATTTGGATAGTAAAAAAGTGCGCTTGTTGGATGTTTGGGGTGCTCATCAGAGGGATGCGGTCAGAAAGCTCCCCATGTTTTATACGTATGATCCTTATGGTGATCCTTGGTTTCATCGTGTTACGTTTCTGGGAGTTGCAGAGGAAGGGTTGATGGCGAGTGATATGGGGGTTGAGTTGTTTAAAAAGGGGCAGCAGGTTTGGTGTTTTGGAGGCAGTGGGGCTCCTGTTCCTAAGGATGTTGATTTGGAAGATGAGTTTCGGGAGGAGGGTGATAGGTTGGAGTGGGATGTTGAAATGGTGAATGAGGAGTTGAGGTTTATTGAGGTTGAGCAAAGGTAATGGTGGGTTTGGTTGGAATATAAGGAGGTGAGTGGAGCTCAAAGAGTGCACATGCTGTTGTGTTGGAAATGTAATCATGTCGAATACATTCTTCTAACGTCCCTATAAGATTGATCTAATTGCTTGATTGACACAGCAAATCAAGCCTTCATACCATCATCAGGAACACCAATCTTGCCCTTGAACTTCTGCGTCTTGGCAGCAGCAGCAGGACGATCCAACATGTCCCTCGCCCTCATCTCAAAAGCCTCAATCATCTTCTCGGCAACCTTTGGCGCCGCAGCCGCACTCAAAGTCGTATACAACGGATTCGCAAACTGATAATCAATCGACAAATTCACCTCGGTCTGCATTCTCGGCGGGATGTCCGAGGTGACTTCTTGAGGCCTTTCATTCCCCATGGGAGCGGGCTTGTAGGGAAAAGGACTTAGCGTCCAGCGAGAGCGCAGGTGTGTGAGGATTGTGGCATTGCGAGCGGGATCTTCGGAGGGAGAGGGGCGGGGGTTGTGGTGGGTTATGCTGTCGCTGGGGACGGTGGTGTTTGTTTCTCCACTGACGGATTCGACAATGAAGGATTCGGGGGCGCAGTATACGCGGCTGTAGAAAGATTCGCGCATGACATCTTTGTATCCGACGACTAGTTCTGCCTCTTCAGGCCATGTCTTGCCCTCGGCGCCTGGGGAGGATTGCTTGGTGACGTTGGAGGAAATGCAGAAGGGAAGGAACTTGTGGTAGCTCTGGATGTCGGCAACAATTGCGTAGAGAGTCTTTGCGTCGTACGGGAGGATGCGAGACGCTGTCAATGTCTGAAGACTTTGTGACGCAAAGGGGTTCGGGAAGAATGAGCGGGTCTGTGTGGACTGCGTGGTGCGGGATGCGATTGCTGCTCGTGAGCATGTCGTGGCCGAGGCCTGGGATGCCAATGCCGAAGTAGCACGAATCGACTTCATCTTTGTCGAGTCGTGTCAATTGATTGTAGAGAAGAGGTGAGTTGTATAGAAGAAGCGTCAGAAGAAGTCTTGCTCTTTGGATGACTGGAAGTGGCTTGGAGTGTTCGCAGGTGACAAGACCGTTCAACCCTGCTTGCATTCAGAGTTCAAACATTTGGCTGCATGACGCGCTGACAAGCTGGAGACCATCGGATAGAGATCGAGACCGCTCTGTTCCTGACCGAGCGGGCCGAACCGCCCGAAAGCGGTGACTTTCTGCCAGACCCCTCAAGGTTGTCGGACTTTGAACTTTTTCCAATCCTCACATCTGCTCGGGATAAGATATCGCACAATAGACGACATAATGGCCGAAACGCAGAACATTCAGCCGGAAGGCGCAGACAAGAAGAAGACTCCCAAGCAGCAGCTTTCCAAGGGTATGGAGCATATGCGCGAGTGGGTCACAGTCCAAGATACTCCCTCGACAACCCCTCAGACCGAGTCAACCGCCGAAGTCGAAGAAGAGGCAGCATACGGTGTTCCTGCCTCGATTCAGCCTATCCGAAAGCCTCAGACCGACTCCGCAAACAACGATCAGAAACGCACCGACCCTTTCCAATTTGGTACCCGCTACCTGGAAGAAGGCGACAACATCTTCGCTCACAATGCCTGGGACCACGTCGAGACCGACGACACATACAAAGAATTCATCAAGTCCCAAGAAGAGTTTCAAAAGTCAGCACCCGTCACAGACTTCGACAAGAAGCGCTTCAACCAGCACCCCGAGAAATGGTGGGACAAATTCTACAGCAATAACCGCGCAAATTTCTTCAAGGATCGTAAATGGCTAGCTCAAGAGTTCCCTGTACTGGGAGAGATTACAAAGGAAGATTACGGAGCTGCGACAATGTTGGAAGTTGGTGCTGGTGCAGGAAACACGGCATATCCAGTTCTGAACTTGAACAAGAACCCTTTGTTGAAGATTCACGCTTGCGATTACTCAAAGAAGGCCATTGAAATTATCCGAACGCAGGAGGCATACCAGAATCAGACAACTCTGCAGGCAGATGTGTGGGACGCTGCAGGAACCGGCGAGAATGCTCTGCCTCCTGGCCTGGAAGCCGGTAGCGTCGATGTGGTTGTCATGATCTTCATCTTCTCCGCTCTCTCACCGAGACAATGGGCGCAAGCTGTAAAGAATGTCTGGAATGTCCTCAAGCCGGGTGGTCTGGTCCTGTTCCGTGACTACGGTCGTGGTGATCTGGCTCAGGTTCGATTCAAGAAGGGTCGTTACCTGGAAGAGAACTTCTACATTCGTGGTGACGGCACTCGTGTTTACTTTTTCGAAAGAGACGAACTTGCAGATATCTGGTCTGGCAAGCTACCAGCAAACAGCTTCCAGGTCGATGCGTCAGAGCAGAAGGGCGACGAGGAAGAGCTGGCCGAAAAGTTGCAGAGTACGGATATCTCAGACGACAACAAGATGCCCGCATTCGAGATTACGAATCTGGGTGTTGACAACAGAATGCTTGTCAACAGACAGAGAAAATTGAAGATGTACCGCTGCTGGATGCAAGGCCGTTTCCAAAAGCCTGCCTCTACCACAAGCTGATTGCCGTGAGATTCGATATATATATACTCTCGATACAGCAACCAATCTTCGAACGGCTTGACATGCCAGTAGCGCCGGGCGAACAACTGCCAACCGGCTATGTCTGCGACCTCCGACGGTCAAAGCCTGACGATCATGGACTAGGGAAGACAGCTCCGGTCTGGCGGTGCTGGAACCCTTCCAGGAAGACACACCACCTTCCACAGCTCGAAGTACAAGGAGGCCGTACAGCCGATTTTTCGATACTAGAATATCTGTGCAGGGCGACATCGCGTGTATAGCACTTGGTTGCGCGGCCGCAGTCAAGCAGGGTCCAGATGGTGATATAGCGTGATCAATATGATGCCTTCTTCCTTCTCTTTGCCTTTTTGACAATGTTGTGTTTTGTCTCGACCAACTTTTGTTCTTCCTCTTCAGCCTCTCTCTTGATGCCTTTGATCAGAGTCTTTTCCTCCTCAACGACAGTCTCTATGCCTTCTTCGGTCTTGATGTCCTTGACCTCTGCCTTGACTTCGGTCTTAGCGACCAGCCTCTCAGAGAAGGCCTTGAGATCAGCTGTGAAAAGCACCGAATGTGCCCAACCAGCCTCTTGGCCCCACAGACTGCGGAACTTGTTCGCGACCGCATCATAGGTGGCCTTGGTCAGACTCGAGTGCTTGCCTTTGCCGAACTTGTAGTCGCGAACAGCAATTTGCCAGACTATGACATTGTTAGTAGTGATTCATGTGGACAGAATTGAGCAGACTTGCCATGTGTGTCGACCGGGACAGCCTCACCCCAGCCTAGACCCATGAGACAAACACAATCAGCGACCTTTGGCCCGACACCTTGTAGTACAAGCAGTTCTTCATGTGCCTTTCTGTATCCTTCTCTTCCTTCATTTGCCCACTCGCCAGCTGGCTCTGGCTTTACGCCGAGTACAGGACTCTCAGGGTTTCGTAACGCATCTAGCCATCCATCTTCTTTTTCTGCAACCATGCAAGCCGTCTTGTAAAGATACTTCGCCCGGTACCCGAACCCCAGTTCTCGCAGGTTCTGCTCTACTCCTGGTTTGGCCAATGAAGACGGGGTGGGGAAATCGTAGTAGTCCTTGTTCTCGAATTGTCCAATCAATGGGCCATAATTTGTGCATAGTTTCTCGATCATCTGAGAGATACGCGCGATATTGTTGTTGGAGCTGCAGATGAAACCAACAAGAGCTTCCCAGGCATCTTGCTTCAGGATGCGGATACCAGTAAACTTGGGAGCTTTGCGACTGAAGTTTGCATCGGCCGAGGACCACTCGGAGTATAGCTGAGTCAAGTTGGGGCCAAGATTGAGGTAGTGTCGTAGAAGTGGTAGTGTATCATCGTCGGTCTTGAGTTTCGAGTTTGGCGATTCTTTTGTGGGAATGATAGAACGGTAGTAGAGATATTCAGGGTCCTGATGTAATGCTAGGATGCGGCCATGGAGGGCCATTGACCAGACACCTTCATCTGACTTGCGCCATCGGAAGCATTGTCCACATCGTAAAGTCGTATTGATGCAGAGTTCGCCAAGTCCAATTGGGAGCTTCTGCCATTCTTGGAGGTTCAACATGGTTATTTGGTGAAAGCACTCGTCCGAGACAGAAGTTCACGACCTTGACGCGGTAGACATGGCTGGGTTGATAGCCACTTATGCTTCTACTTCGGGGATAGCGGCTTGGCCTCCTTGTAGACGCTCTGGCTCAGCAGCGCGCGAGGAAGCTCAAGGGACCTGAGAGAACACTTATTCATCGCTTTTGACAACCACTTCTCCAACCCCATTCATTGGACCTTGTTTGCCTACTTTGTGCTACACAGTCCGCAAAAATGAACGGTGATTCATATTCCAGCCGCGGTAATACGCTAGCTTTGCCGCTCCTAACATGTTTCTAACTTTTCATGCTCAGATCGTCCCAGTGGCAGACACGCGTCTTCGCGCGACCATTATGTGAGTCTTGTTCAAGCGTAGGCTCCTTCAAAAAGCTAACACAATCGCAGTCATCCAGAGACGACCGTCGCGACCGTGACCGTGGTGGTGACAGAGAGCGTGAGAGAGAAAGACCTCGCAGACGTTCGCGCTCGCCCGCACATCGCCCGCGCAGAGAAGAGTTCCAGGGAGACACATATTCGTCGAGCCGCGACTACAGAGAGCGTGAAAGAGAAGACAGATACGCTGGTAGAGACAGACGTGGAGGAGGCCGCGACTGGGACAGAGGAGACCGCGGTGCTGAGCGACGAGACCGCCGTGAGGACCCGCGTGGTGCTAGAGAGCGCGGCGACCGCGGTGGTGACCTGTTCGAAGACCGAAGAGGTGGTGGCAGAGGCGGCCGTGATCGCGATGCTGGCCGTGCCCCTCAGCAGTCCATCGACCAGAAGCGCAGCCCTAGCCCTCCGAGAAAGCCCAAGGAGCCCACTCCTGACTTGACCGATATCGTACCCATCCTCGAGCGCAAGCGCCGCCTCACCCAATGGGACATCAAGCCTCCTGGCTACGAGAACGTCACAGCTGAGCAGGCCAAGCTCTCGGGCATGTTCCCTCTTCCTGGTGCTCCTCGCCAACAACCTATGGATCCCACGAGACTCCAGGCCTTCATGAATCAACCTGCCAACGCTGGCGCGAACACTGCCCTCAAGCCCTCGAACGCTCGTCAGTCAAAACGTCTCTTTGTTCACGGCATTCCTTCTACTTCTACCGAGGACAACATCATCGATTTCTTCAACCTTCAGCTCAATGGTCTCAACATCGTCAAGGGTATGGACCCCTGTCTTTCTGCCCAGATTTCACCCGAACACGACTTTGCTCTGTGTGAATTCAAGACTCCTGAGGACGCTACAACTGCTCTAGCCCTTGATGGCATTTCGATGGGTGACGACTCTGCCAACGGCTCGTCCAACGGAAGACCTACTGGTCTGCAAATCCGCCGTCCCAAGGATTACATCGTCCCTGCCGTTACAGACGAGAGCGAACAGGTTGAGGGCATTGTTTCTGAAAATGTTCCGGACACTCAGAACAAGCTTAGAATGACCAACATCCCCACATTCATCGAGGATGCGCAAGTTAGGGAACTGCTCACCACTTTCGGAGAGCTCAAGTCATTTGTCCTTGCCAAGGACACTTCCTCTGGTGCAAGCCGTGGCTTTGCCTTCTTCGAGTACATGGACCCTACAAAGACCGACGAAGCTGTCACTGGCTTGAACGGCATTGAGTTGGGCGATGGTGCGCTTAGAGCTGCGAGAGCTGCTGTCGGTGTGCAACAGGTCGGTGGTGACATGAGCGTAAACGCCATGAGCATGCTTGCTGGTACCACAAGCGCAGACGTCGAGCAAGGTCGCGTGCTTTGCCTGTTGAACATGGTCACAGCAGAGGAGCTTCTGGATAACGATGAATATGAAGGCAAGCAGAAGCGGACATTCACGTGCATACGAACATGACTGACAATTGTCTAGAAATCGTTGAAGACGTCAAAGAAGAGTGCAGCAAGTACGGATCTGTTGAGGAGATGAAGGTACCCCGTCCTTCTGGTGGTAGCAGACAGTCCAACGGTGTCGGCAAGATCTACGTCAAGTACGACAACAACGAGTCTGCACAAAAGGCTCTTCGTGCTTTGGCCGGTAGGAAGTTCGCCGACCGCACTGTGGTCGTCACCTTCTTTGGCGAGGTTCGTGGTCACATCCGTGCCCGCTCAAGTCTCACATATACTAACTCGGATTCTAGGAATACTTTGATGTTAACGCATGGTAAATTAACGAAATTTGATACCTGGAAGTTATTGGCAATCTTGCGACGTGCTCTTTCCGAGACGTTTTGGCATGCAAAAGCAAGGATCTCATTGTACAATAGGAAGAAAGTGAATGGCTCAAGTCACTCAGTAGTAGCTGTTGCTTGCAAAAGCCTTTTGCGTATTTATTGTTCCAAAACTCCAAACTTGATTTCTTTTCTTCTCTGCTGGTGATGAGATCTGGCTGGATGTTCTGGAGTTGGCCAACAAAACGTCGGTTTCAAAAAGTCCGGGGGCGGAGCCTGTGAATGCGCCTCATCTATATTGGGCATCAGACCCTCCTAATAACTTCCCCTCCATCATCTTGAATTTGTGTCTTTTTCTACATTCAAACAACTTCCGAAGTCTACGCAACGCAACAATGCCTTTTGGGATGGGAAAGAAAGATAAGGAGGCCGAAGAGAAGGCCTCCCGCTCGTCATTGTTCTCACGCTCCAAGGGCAAGGACAAGGCAGCAGCTCCCGCAGCAAACCCCTACGCCGTTCAATCCACTCCCGACCCATATGGCGCCAAACCTTCGAACTCGGGTGCACCACCCGCTTACGACAACCGCTCTGGTCCCTCAGCAATGCCCGAGAAGTCACCTGTACCGCCCGGTGGTTATGGTGGTAGCACTCCCCGTTTCGGCGGCACTGGCAACTATGCACAGCAATCTGGATATGGCAGCAATCCCTATGGTAGCGAACAACCACAATCTTCCCGAGCTGGTGGATACGGTGGTCTTGGACGACGAGCCAGTCAAGAGACTGTGAGCACCGACGTCAAGAAGGCTGCTCTCTTCGGTGATGCTCCTCAAAGACAACAGCAGCAACAAGTTCAGGCCGATCAAGCCGCTCAGGACCCTTCCGCCGATAACAGCTATGCGAATAGCAACATGCCTGGTGGCTATGGTGGTAGCTCCAGTGAACTATATGGCCAGCCCGACCGCTACCTTACAGCAGAAGAGCAAGAAGAGGAGGATGTCAAGGCTTCGAAAGACGAGATCAAGTTCATCAAGCAGCAAGATGTCTCTTCCACCCGCAATGCCCGCCGCATTGCCGAACAAGCAGAAGCCACAGGTCGCGAGACACTAGCCCGACTGGCTGGTCAAGGTGACCGCATCCATAACACCGAGCGTAACCTCGACATGGCATCACATCAAAATAGACTGGCCGAGGAAAAGGCACGCGAGCTCAAGACATTGAACAGAAGCATGTTTGCCATGCACGTCGCCAACCCTTTCACAGCCAAGAAACGCGAGGAAGCCGCCAACGCCATCGCACTTGAGAAGCATCGTGTGGAAAGAGAGCGTGCAGACGACACAAGATCGAATGCCTACTCCACCACACAACGTCACGCTGGCCAAGAGAGGAATATGCGCGGCGGCAAGACACACGACAAAGCAACTCTAGCCAATAGAGCCAAGTATCAATTTGAAGCCGACAGCGAAGACGAGGCTATGGAAGGCGAGATCGAGGAGAATTTGGATGTCATTCACAGAAGTGCAAAGACATTGCATGCATTGGGTAACGCTATGGGCGATGAGCTCGATGAGCAAAACAAGCACATCAACCGTATCATTGGAAAGGTAAGCATTTCTCTCCTCCACTATTTCTATCACATGCTAACACAATTCACAGACCGAGACTGTCGATGACGAGATTGCAATGAACAGGATCAAGCTCAACAGAATCAGATAGAGCAGGTACCATCCTGTATCTCGTCGTGTCGCTTGATTCCAAGGCGTTTGTGGATGGGAAAGGTCCATACTGGGGTTATTAGATAGGTAATTGTGCAAAGAATGGAATAGCATTGGATGGCGGTGCTCGTGTTACAACATGTCTACAAAACCCTCTTGTGTAAGATCATATTTGAGTCAGTGTCAAACTCATGAAACTGCTTCTGTATGACCAAAAAGTTATCAGCACCTTGACGCGACTAGGTTTAGTTGTGTCCGTCGAAAAACTCAAACATGGCGAGTGGTTTCGTCAAGCTCTGACTTGCTGGACTAATGGACAAGACGTGTAGCACGAGTTGGAAGAAGACGACAGAGCTTTTCGAATTTCTCTAATTGTTTCTTTACCTCTGTTCTCTCTGTTCCTAGCGGTACTCGATCATCGTGGCTTTCTAGGTCAGCGACGTCAGTCTTTGGGCTGCTTGTGATAAACGTATGTTCGAGGTTGGCGAGACATCTTGGTAGAGGCTTCTTGACAATAGTTAACCACCTTTGTATCTCATCAGAAAGTTTCAATCGTTGAAGTTGAATGCTCTACAGGAGATGTGCTTAGAGAGGAAGCAGCAATCAGCAGGCGTGAGTGGGACAACCTACAGAACGTGCAATTGAACACCTGTAGTACACCTGGAACACATCCATGAAGACGTATGAGAGTCCAGGTCGTGTCATATGCCTACTTGTGTCAAGACACGACCAGAAGGAGTAGATGTTTGTGAATTGTCTGTCTTTGAGGCATCATGGATCTAACCTCGGAGCAACACTACGTGTCGACCTCAACCCACAGCAGTGGAGTGATGAGGCCGCAATTGGTTGGTCACATACCTCTCACTTGTTCAATGAGTCTTGCAAGAAGCATTGTCTTGCGTTGAGCGTGGCGACCTCTTCATCTGTGGTGGATGAAGTCGTGGTGAGCTAAGCGAGAAGGTACTCGTGCTTACCTCTTGAATTCACTCGCCTTGCAGAAGGTGCCACGACGAGATTGGCAGTTGCCTCACTTGGACCAACATCAATTCGGCCCAACTCAGCAGTTACTCCGGACAATCAATCTGCACGAACATGTCAACCGGCAGAGATTCACAACCTGTTGCTGGGGAGTGAGAATGAATAGGGCTTGGCATCCAGACCTCGGACGAAATGGGGAAGTGAAAAAAAGATGAGATGCACAGACCGCGGAAAATCGAAAATCGCCTACCCGCAAGCCTTTTCTTAAGCTCCCAGCATCTCTCACCTCTTCCTCTTTCCATCCCTCCCCATTTTTTTTCCCTTTTATACCCCTCTATATCTTTCAATATGAGCGACGAGGTTTACGACGGTGCCATCGGTATCGATCTTGGTGAGTCTTTGCGCCCAACCCCATTGCCGAAGCGCAAGCCCACAAGATCAAAATTGCTAACAGAGCTTTAGGTACCACCTATTCTTGCGTTGCCAACTACGACGGTAACAATGTCGAAATCAGTACGTTTTCACTTTGCAGCTCTTTCTGAGCGCTCAATTGCCTCCAGCGCACATTCCTGACTCGGATGTCTTATAGTCGCCAACGAGCAGGGTTCTTTCACCACCCCTTCTTTCGTCTCTTTCACTGCTGAGGAGCGTCTGATCGGTGAGGCCGCCAAGAACCAGGCCGCTATGAACCCCGCCAACACCGTCTTCGATGTCAAGCGTTTGATCGGTCGTAGATTCGATGACCCTACCGTCAAGAAGGATATCGAGTCATGGCCTTTCAAGATTACCGACAACAACGGTTCCCCCATGGTCCAGGTCGAGTACCTCGGCGAGACCAAGACTTTCTCCCCCCAGGAGATCTCTTCCATGGTCCTTCTCAAGATGAAGGAGGTTGCTGAGACCAAGCTCGGCAAGAAGGTCGCTAAGGCCGTCGTTACCGTTCCCGCCTACTTCAACGACAACCAGCGTCAAGCCACCAAGGACGCCGGTGCCATCTCTGGCCTCAACGTTCTCCGTATTATCAACGAGCCTACCGCCGCTGCTATTGCCTACGGTCTCGGTGCCGGAAAGTCCGACAAGGAGCGCAACGTCCTCATCTACGATCTCGGTGGTGGTACTTTCGATGTTTCCCTCCTCCACATCCAGGGTGGTGTCTTCACTGTCAAGGCCACTGCTGGTGACACCCACTTGGGTGGTCAGGACTTCGACACCAACCTCCTTGAGCACTTCAAGAAAGAGTTCACGAGGAAAACTAAGAAAGTCAGAAAGCCCTGCATTCTTCACATAAACCAATGCTAACAACTAAACAGGACCTTTCCGGCGATGCCCGTGCCCTCCGTCGTCTGAGAACTGCTTGCGAGCGTGCCAAGCGTACTCTTTCCAACGGTACCCAGGCCACCGTTGAGATCGACTCTCTGTTCGATGGCGAGGACTTCAACGCCAACATCACCCGTGCTCGTTTCGAGGACATCAACGCCAAGGCCTTCAACGGTACCATCCAGCCCGTTGAGCAGGTCCTCAAGGACTCCAACATCCCCAAGAACAAGGTTGACGAGATCGTCCTTGTTGGTGGTTCTACCCGTATTCCTCGCATCCAGAAGCTCCTTTCCGACTTCTTCAACGGCAAGAAGCTCGAGAAGAGCATCAACCCCGATGAGGCTGTCGCCTACGGTGCCGCCGTCCAGGCCGGTATCCTCTCCGGAAAGGCCACCAGCGCCGACACCGCTGACCTCCTCCTTCTCGATGTCTGCCCTCTCTCCCTTGGTGTTGCCATGGAGGGTAACATCTTCGCCCCCGTCGTTCCCCGTGGTACCACTGTTCCTACCATCAAGAAGCGCACCTTCACTACGTAAGCTCATCTTACTCCTCTCATCAAGTCATATTGCTAACATATCATAAAGCGTGGCTGACGGACAAACAACTGTGGGTCTCCCCAAACCCCTCCAATCATCGCTCCCGTCTGTTTCAATGCACAATCTGAAGCTCTTTGAACAAGATGTTCATTGAAATGCCGACTTCAACGAGCTCTCGGCACATGCTACAGCAGCGTTCTCGGCTGTCTGAAGGCAGAGTGTTTTTGAAATGCATGAAGCTTCTATCGAGAGCCTGAAATTCTTCGACTCTCAGCGGAACATCGTTGTTCTTCAAACACACCGTGCCTTCAGACAGCTGGAAAGCTTGGCGTCTGTGCTCAAGAGAGCGTCGCTTCCCCACATCTCATCAGCATATGCTATACCATCACACAACATCTTGCATACCATCCGAATACCGTGCTGACTCTTTCTATAGGTACAATTCCCCTGCTACCAGGGAGAACGCTCAGACTGTGCAGGCAACACCTCATTGGTTTTTCCCCCCAGTCTTTCATCGCGAAACAATATGCTAACAAACTTCCTAGGGTGAATTCACTCTTGCTCCCATCCCTCACATGCGTGCCGGTGAGGCCGTCCTCGAGTGTGTCTTCGAGGTCGATGTCAACGGTATCCTGAAGGTCACCGCCACCGAGAAGACCTCCGGCCGCAGCGCCAACATCACCATCTCCAACTCTGTTGGTAAGCTCAGCTCTGCTGAGATCGACCAGATGGTTGAGGATGCCGCCAAGTTCAAGACCTCCGACGAGGCCTTCACCAAGAAGTTCGAGTCCCGCCAGCAGCTCGAGTCTTACATCTCCCGTGTTGAGGAGATCGTCTCCGACCCTACCCTCTCCCTCAAGCTCAAGCGCAACCAGAAGGAGAAGATCGAGTCTGCCCTCAGCGACGCCATGGCCCAGCTCGAGATCGAGGACTCATCTGCCGATGACCTCAAGAAGAAGGAGTTGGCCCTCAAGCGTGTCGTCACCAAGGCCATGTCCACCCGCTAAATGTCTTGCATTATATGACGGTTTAATGGGCGTTCTTCTTTCTTCATGTGTTTTAGATTGGTACAGCTGGGTTCCAAAAGCTATGCTCGATTTTTTCTTTTATGAGATGCAGGTGCCGCTTGCATGGCAGCGGACATTTCAAGCAGGCAGTTTAAGGTGTTGCTGGCTTGCTTTTTGCGAGATCAAAAGCTACACGAAAAGCAGTCAAAAACTTCAATGAACAAACATGTCAAAAGAATATTGTCTATCTGTTGTCCTTGTTTGTGCTATGATGAGTGAGAAAACCTGCACATACTTGTGGCCGCTTTAATGCCTGCCGCGACTATAGGCAGCGTTCCATGATCTATGTACAGCATCATACAGCATGCTCGGAGCTTGGAAAATATTCATTCTTGAATAGGATGGTTCCAGTATTGCGTTCTAAGATCATGTAAGTCGGATAGATGACAACGCTCCCCAACGCACTCGATTTATAGAAAAGCACTCTGCCTTCAGACAGATTTTCCAGCCTCCTACCCTGCCGGGAGAGACGGAAGGCAGGCTCCTGGAGCAGTTTACAGGATGCAGAAATGTGGTCTTACGTCACAAGAGAGAAAATAAGTCAGATTCCTCTTGGGCAGTGGGAGATACACCGAAAACGTTACACATTTCTGCTGTTCGATCAGCATTGGTGTTTGCTGCTGAGGTCAGAGTTGGCATGACAAGTGACAGACTGGCACAGAAATCCGTGGTGATGCATAATTGGATCATCCCCCACACCGTACAAACAGCGTATGCCCGTTCAGGAGAGGATTGCGAACAGTGCGGGCTTCTCGGTCAAGTCGCGGTCCGGACGGTTCCTTGTTGCTGCTTGACTAAGGTTATTTTTCTTATTAGTCTCACCGGTTGGAAATGAGTCCCAGTAAGTTTTATCCCTTCACAATGAATGAGTTGTTACAGCAAGAATACAACCGGCTGACGGGACAAGATTCGTCCACGCTCGAGGGCCCTCTCTCCGAAGACGCCTTGGCCAACCTGAAGCTCTACAAGTATTCGTCGGTCGACAAGTCGTTCACCTCGCGCTATGTCTTGAAACACTATGTACGTTGATGGCATGTTTCTATCCTCGGATGCTTCGGAAGGATTGGCGAGAAGAGACACGTCAAGAAAGAGCATGGAAGATGATATGACGGCACCCTGCATACGACCAGGGGTTTGAAGATGCAAAGACACAACAAGAGCTAACATATGGGTTGTTGTTGTTGAACAGTGGAACGCATGCGTCGAATTCCTACCGCTATGGCTCGCGCCCAACATGGTCACCCTGCTGGGTTTCTTCTGCATCCTCAGCAATGTCATCCTCATGCTCATCTACGACCCTGGTTTGACTGGTCTGGCTCCGTCATGGGTCTACTACAGCTATGCCCTCGGCATCTGGGCCTACAGCACCATGGACAACATTGATGGCAAGCAAGCTCGTCGCACTGGCACCTCGTCTCCTCTGGGTGAGCTGTTTGAGTGAGCATTCTTCCTCTGCTTCAATGTGGACGGAGCGACACTGACAAGTGAAATAGTCACGGCATCGACAGTCTCAACTGCACCCTCGCATCTCTCCTCGAAACGTCGGCCATGGGTCTTGGTTCCACTCGTCTAGGCGCTCTCACCGCGCTCATCCCCACACTCCCCATGTTCTTCTCGACCTGGGAGACGTACCACACCCACACGCTGTTCCTCGGCTACTTCAATGGACCCACCGAAGGTCTGATCATCGCCGCGCTCATCATGATCCTCTCTGGCTACTACGGCCCTACACTTTGGACATCCCCGCTATCCACTCTCGTCGGCAATGAGCAACTCCTTGGCAAGACCAGCTTCCTCGATCTCTGGGCTCCCATCTTGTTGCTTGGCCTCTGTCTCGCACATATCCCTGATTGCGTCAACAACGTGTACAAGGCTAGAAAAGGCAGGAACCAGCCATTGACACCTGCTTTGCTGGAATGGGCGCCCATCTTCATCTTCACTGCTTCCTTGTGCGCATGGTTGGGATCGCCCTACTCGCATTTGCTGAAGGACAATCATCTCTCTCTGCTCTGCTTCACCCTCTCGCCAGCTTTCGGCCGCATGACGACCAAAATCATCCTCGCCCATCTCACGCGCCAGGACTTTCCTATGTGGACAGTGATGCTTGCTCCCCTCCTCATTGGCAGTATTCTTGTCAACTTGCCCTACATCGGTCTCTCTGGCCTTTCTGCATCCGCCGAGCTTTGGTACCTTAGAGGATACTTTGCATTCGCAACCATCGTGTATGCCCGCTGGGCCGTCTATGTTTGCAACAGCATTTGCAATTATCTGGGTATCAACTGCTTGACCATCCCGGAAGACAAGTGGCAGGCTCTGAAGGCCGGTGCACCCCCAAATCAAAGACCCGAAGTCACCCGCCTGGTGTCTGGATCAATCAAATTGCAAAAGGGAGGTGCCAATGGAAAGTTTGCTTGAACACAAATAGCTCACGTCACGATTGTTGTGGCCCCATCCGGAGAGGAACGAGAAAAGCATGCAAGAAGATTGGATGATGACACGCTCGTTTATTGACTGACTGCTTTTTTCCAAGGGAGGTTGGAAATGAGATGTTCAAGCTCTTTTCTCCCCTTGTGCCGTTTTACGTATACATGTAACGAGTTGTTTTTGTGACACGACTGAAAAGATAGGAACAAAGGCCAACAGCCAGATAGAAATGAAAATCAATGCAACGAATACTTGACACGATTCTGCTTCTGTTGTCGATTTTAACAATGTTAAAACTGTTAATGACTCTGACCCAAATGTCTTGTATGGACTGAGAACGAGAAGCAGACTTGGGAAGGCGCACCACGATGGGATTTTTCACTTTTACATCTCGGAGAGCAGCTTTGCGATCCTTGGTTTGCTAATCAGGATACATCAACCCCCCCCGGTCATCATGTCTCGAGACCTTGGGGGGGGGGGGGGGGGGGCTCATGTAGATAAGGTGATCCGAGAAGCTCCCTTGATCCATTGATCAAGAGGAACCCCCATGATGACTGAACCAGATAAGCGTGAAAAAGGAGGCATTGTTGAGAACTCTCTCAAGGGTATTCGGAAAATAAAGAGATAACCACTAAAATACGAACCTGCACGCTTTTACACATCACCAAAGAAACCCTTCATCCTTGTTGATCAAGCACTGTTAAAAGTGTGAAAAGAAGTGTCTAATAAGGCCATCTACCTATCAAATCATGCAAACATACCACGCTCCAAGCACCAGTCCTGAAGGATGGTATTCCTTTTTTGTGTCTTCCAATCAAACGCCATGTATGTTCTTCGTCAAAGTCCACTCTTTTTACAACTCAGTCTTGAGCTTTCTCTCATCTCTCAATGCCTCCATCTTCTGGACGGCAACATCGAGAGGGATGAGCTCACCAAGCTTCTGAGTGGCAGGGTCATCTCTGTTTCTGATATTGACGGTGCGTGACTCCTTCTCTTGGGCACCAACAACGAAGATGAAGTTGTACTGGGCGAGTTGACCAGTACGGATCTTCTTTTGCATGGTGTTACCGGTGATGTCGATGTCGGCGTGCATGCCCTTGCTACGGAACAGAGCCTGGAGCTCCTCAACGTAGTCGTTGACAGCGGGCATGACAGGGACGATCAAAATCTGGCGGGGAGAAAGCCAGAAAGGCCACTTGCCGGCAAAGTGCTCGGTGAGAATGGCGATGAAGCGCTCGAACGAACCGTAGATGGCACGGTGAATCATGACGGGGCGCTGGCAACCGGGAGTCAACTCACGGCGGTAGCTGGCCTCGGTTCTCTCGCCCTTCTCGTTCTTCTCGCCCTCGACAGCAGGAGCGCTGTCAGTGGACTTCTGCTCGAGAACTGGCTTCTCCTTGACCTCCTCTCCCTTGACCTTGGCCTCACCGGCCTCGGCGCTGCGGTACTCGAGGTTGAATTGTTGAGGAAGCTGGAAATCGAGCTGAATGGTGGCACACTGGAACTCACGCTTAAGGGCGTCCGAGATGGTAATGTCAATCTTGGGGCCATAGAAAGCACCATCACCAGGGTTGAGCTCCCACTGGGAACCACCGCCAGCGACGAACTGGTCGAGAGCCTTGGTAAGCTGAGCCTCGGCCTTATCCCAGGTAGCAACATCACCAAGATGACCCTCGGGACGGGTGGAGAGCTTCATTTTGAAGGTGAAGCCGAATTTACCGTAGACGGTGCGGAGGAAGTCGAAGAGACTGAGAATCTCAGCCTCGACCTGGTCCTCGGTACAGAAGATGTGGGTATCATCCTGCTGGAAGCGGCGGACTCTGGTAAGACCGGTGAGAGCACCAGAAGCCTCGTTACGGTGGAGGACACCAAAGTCAGCAATTCTCATGGGCAGTTCTCTGTAACTGCGCTCACGGTGAGCGAACAGGAGACAGTGACCAGGGCAGTTCATGGGCTTCAGAGCCCACTGATCCTTCTCGACCTCGAAGGTAAACATGTCGTCCTTGTAATGTTGCCAGTGACCAGACTGCTTCCACAGAGCGGAGTTGTACATGTTGGGAGACATGACCTCCTGGTAACCACGGCTCCAGTATTCGTTGCGGAGGAAGCTCTGGAGAGCGTTGTAGATGATCATACCGTGGGGAAGGAAGAAGCAAGAACCGGGAGACATGTCGTGGAAGAAGAAGAGCTCTTGCTCCTTACCGATCTTGCGGTGATCGCGCTTAGCGGCTTCCTCGAGGTACTTCTTGTGCTCGACCATCATGGCCTTGTCAGGGAAAGAGACACCGTAGATACGCTGAAGCGAGTCGTTCTTGGCGTCACCGAGGAAGTAAGAGGCGGAGTTCTGTTGCTGGTCAGTGTGAATGGTCAATGAGACTTCGAGGTGCAGAATGATACCTTCATGATCTGGAAAGCCTTGATTCTGCCGGTGTGAGGAATGTGAGGACCTCTGCACAGATCGATCAAGGGACCGCAACGGTAGACGGTGGTGCTGGTGCCATCGGGAATCTTGTCCTGGATGATGTGCTGCTTGTATTTGTTGTACTTGAACATCTCGAGCAGGTCCTCCTTCTTCAGGGTGAGACGCTCGAAAGTCTGCTTCTCCTTGATTGCCTTCTCGGCGACCTTCTCCAGGGGCTTCCAGTCGGACTCCAGAACAGGCTCGGAGTTGGGAAGAGCCATCTCGTAGTAGAAACCATCGTCGACAGGGGGACCAATGCACAGACTGCAACCGAATCTTCTCTCGCAAGCCTCGCCCAGAACGTGAGCACTCGAGTGCCAGAAGACCTTCTTTCCCTCGGGGTGTTCGAAGTCGAGCAGTTCCAGTGTGCAGCTCTTCTCCAGAGGACGGTCCATGTCCCAAAGCTCTCCGTCAACCTTTGAGATGACGGTACGCTCGAACAGCGACTTGCTGATACCGCGGGTGATGTCGGCGGGGCTGGTCTCCCAGGCCTTGCCAACACGGACGTTGCCATCGGGCATGGTGATGTTGATGTCGTCGCGGGGCTGCTGGGCGACCCAAGCGTCGTACTCGGCCTTGACTCTGTCGAAGATCTTGTTGCGATCATCAATGTATGAGGGGGGAGGGGTCATCTCAAGGGGACGGGCATCGCCCTCGTCCTGTGCGCCCTTCTTCTTGTCCTTCTTTTGCTGCTTCTTCTGCTGAGACTGTTGCTGCTGGGCCTCGCTGACGGCCATGTTCTTGACGCCCTCGACGGCATCCTTGACACCCTCGACGGCTCCCTTGACGGCGTCCATTGTGTGGTTACAAGCGGCGGGGTAAAAAGCTGCAAAAGTGCGCGCCGAAGTTTGTTGGTAGTTGAAGAAAGCTTGTCTGGGGAATAGCCTGCTGGGGTTGGCGAGGCGGCGGGTCGGTGTAGAGGAAGTGAAGAGCCTCTTGTGACGAGCGAAGCTAGACAGCATATACAGAAAAAGGTCGACAGCTAGCTAGCGCAGCGACTCACACTTGCACACACAAGCGCAAGCGCAAACAGCGCCGACGACTGCTCGGGGCGGCAGCTTCCGTCCCCTCCAAAATTCAGGGCTTGGCGTAAATTTCAAGCTCCATCGACTCTGGCACTTTTTCCATCTCCCGCGCATTGTCAATCGTCCAACGCCCAACCTATCGAATCTTGATTGCTGTCTTTTCGCCGACGGCTCTCTATACAATCTTCAATACTCCGGTCAATCTCGTACCGGTAGTCCCCTAGCGACTCTTCAACTCGACAACTCCGACCAGAAAAAATGTCTTTCCGCGGTGGTGGTGGCTTCAGAGGTGGACGCGGCGGTGGTGGTGGTTTCGGTGGCAGCCGTGGAGGTGCGCATACAGATGATGCTCTATGCTGGAAAACACTGGACAAGTCATGACTGACAGTCCGTTTGCGCAGGTCGCGGCGGTTTCGCTCCCCAGGGTCCTCCCGACCAGGTCTACGAGTTGGGCACTTTCATGCACGCTTCCGAGGGCGAGATGGTCTGCAACTCGACCAACGTGAAGATCCCCTACTTCAACGCTCCCATCTACCTTGAGAACAAGGTACGACCGCTCGACATAGTCTTCTCCATTGCGCATTCACTAAATCTCTACACAGACTGCTGTCGGCAAGGTTGACGAGATCCTCGGCCCCATCAACCAGGTCTACTTCACCATCAAGCCCCAGGAGGGCATCGTCGCAACTTCCTTCAAGAACGGCGACAAGTTCTTCATTGGCGGCGACAAGCTCCTTCCCCTCGAGAGGTACATCTCCTCGCGACAGCCTCTCTACATCTCAAACCTAACTCAATCTCCAGATTCCTGCCCAAGCCCAAGCCCGCTCCCGGAGCTCCCAAGGTCAAGAAGCCCGCAGGTCGTGGCGGTGCTCGCGGTGGTTTCGGTGACCGTGGTCGTGGTGGTTTCAGCCGCGGCGGTCGTGGCGGTTCAAGAGGTGGCTTTGGCGGTGACCGTGGTGGTCGCGGTGGCTTCGGTGGCCGTGGCGGCTCAAGGGGTGGCTTTGGCGGTGACCGTGGTGGCCGTGGTGGTTTCCAGAGCCGCGGTGGCTCGGGTGGCTTCGGAGGTCGTGGTGGTGGTCGTGGCCGCGGTGGCTACTAAGCGTAGCCATCTTCACACAAAAAGTGCAAAGCATGTGGGCGTAAACAGGCAGCGGCGTCACGGAGTTATGAGGCCTTGGACGGCTTGGGATATGGTTCACAAGGAGGCATTGTTTCGAAAAGAGGCAGTTCATCTCATGTTTAACGCTGTACAGGACTATTTAGATACAGAGAAGGAGCAAAAAAACCATTTCAACTTCACATTGCGCATACGAGTCAGTCTATAGGCTGGCTGGTATCTATCTCCAACTGCAATGCTAACGAATATGCGAGCTGTGGAAGTGCATGATGCTTTTCGAATTAGGAATTGTCGTCGAGGAGGTAGCACTGACTCCTCCTCTCAGGGACAATGACGCTCTTTCTCAAAAGTATGGTGCATTTTGCCAGCTCGGGTATTGGTGTCATGAGCATAGACGGAGATGACAATGTGAGATACGTGCTTAGGAACCCGGGCAAACATAATGCAAGGGTTACTGGCCAACAGAGCACTCTCGGTCATATGTGTTCTATCTCCAAACTGACCATGTCTTTCTACAGCCTCGGGTATCTATGACAATGCTGTATGAAGCTAAACAATAGTACATGTCACAGTGAGTCACGAACGCCGGTCCCTGACCCAAAAGTCGCTTCCTCTTCGTGCTTCCGAACCTCGTGCAGCCCATCCGTGAGTCCCTGGGTTCAATCGAAGGAGATGAGCCTGCTGTTGGAGTGATTTCGACATTGACCCGGTGGTCGGACGTCGGTCGTGTAGTCTTCAATCTGCGTGTGTCAGAGTCTCCGCAAGCCCAGCGATTTGGAACGTTGCACAGCATGCTTGCAGTGCGCACGTCGGCGCCTGTTTAGTATGAGTTTGACATGGAGATTCTGGATACATTTATAGTCACAGTCCCTTGTTGAATGCGACAGCTAGGGACTTCACATGTAGAAGGTGGTCATATCACATGTCGAAGTGAAGATGCTGTAAGTTGTGGTGATGATGATCAGCTGTGGCTGTGCGCTGTGGCTTGCCAAAATGACGCAGGGCATACTCCAAGCAAACGCCGCGTCTAAACCTGCTTTCCCTTTCGTACATCGAGGAAACCACGTCCTCTTACTACCTGTAATCCTCCTAGCAACCTTAACTCCTGAGTTGAAGACTTTGCACAGAATCTCCAAAACTCAATTCGTCATGTCTCGCAGAGTGAACGCGTCGACCGACGCTGCCAAAGAGGTCACCGCCAGTCCCCGTATGCTTCACACACCATACGAGATGGTATACACAAGCTAACCAGATGACAGCCATGGACAAGCAAAAGCGTTTGTTGGAGGAGTCTGACCCTGGTCACTTCTCCATGGTTCGCGCAATGCACCTTGCCGACCTCATCACCCTCCTGAACGGTATGCAGACGTCCCTTGGATCGACGTCACACTACACGAGCGGAGCACTAATACGACAACACAGGCTTCTGCGGCATCAACTCAGTCATGTCCTCTCTCCGCTACTGTATGGGTAACCCCAACGACCTCGGAAATCTCTGGGCCGCTCTGGCCTTCATGCCCTTTGGTCTGTTCTTCGACTTTATGGATGGCAAGGTCGCTCGCTGGAGAAAGAAGAGCTCGCTTATGGGCCAGGAGCTCGATTCGCTTGCTGACTTGGTATGCTATCTTACCTCAGTACGCAATATTCCGTCTGCTGATCACAACCACTCTTTAGATCTCCTTCTGTGTCTCCCCTGCCGTCGCATCTGTCGCTATCGGTATGCGATCCCCTCTCGACCACTTCCTCCTCACCTCCTTCGCTCTCTGCGGTCTCCTCCGTCTTGCTCGCTTCAACATCACTACCGACAGCGTACCCAAGGACGCCAATGGCAAGGCCAAGTACTTCGAAGGCCTTCCCACCCCTACCTCTCTAGGCATTGTCACCCTGATTTCCTACTGGGTCAGCAAGGGCTGGATTCACGATCAAATCCCCTTCGGTGTCATTGCCCAAGGCTCGATACTCGAGTTCCACCCTGCCGCTCTGATCTTCGTTGCTCACGGATGCCTTATGATCAGCAAGACCTTCCACGTCCCCAAGCCTTGATTAGGTCTTCGGAAAGCAAAGGAGACAGAAAACATGCGATGTGATGCATTTTGGGAATCCGAAGGAGTTTGGTGAAGCCTGACCTACGATGTGGCCCTGGAACGTCACGCTCAATGATGTGAGAATACAAAAAATAAGTCTACATATTAGGTAGACGAACAATGAAGCTTTGACATGACAGCTGTTTCTTCATTCTGCAAGCTGGGAATCCGAGAGGCATGTGAAAATCGCTGGTCTCATGTTTCCAAAGGCGGAGGATAGCGTCCCCAATTCGGTTCTCGTCTATGCCTGAGTCTCCCAAAAGCATGCTGTCGATAACCCAAAGGCCATGCTTTTAACCAATTCTTGTGACAAAAACATTCATGGCAGTCAAGAGGCCTGGCACCAGACTGCTCAGCTTCGAGACGATGCCACCACAATGGCCGTACCATGATTTTATTGCAAGAAGCGCATAATGCTGGTCTCTTGTTTCTTGGTCCCACAACCGGCTCGTGTGTTTCCCAGGTTAATCGGGGTACCCAATCTTTTAGCGTCACCCATTCATGGAGGTTGCGTATCTGTTTGGGTGATGGTGGAGGAGGAGGAGGTGAGATGTCCGTGAATGCGAGATTTTCAGCGAGGTGTTGTTCAGACTCGATGTCTTGTTCATCTGAGGTTCTCGGGTGGTATCCAGGAACTTGCACGTCTTCAGTTCGCTCTTGTGAATCCGTTTCGGACTGTAGATACCAGTTGACATGCCTAATATGTTTGTGTGCTTCCTGTTCTCGCGCTACTAGCTGTTCTTGCACTCTCTGATCGTAGGCTTCTTGCTTTCTTGCTCTCCCCTCGACCTCATACCAATGAGCTGCCGAGGCGAGTGCTTTTGCGCGATACTCCGGGTCATTTGCGTACCGCTCGCGACGAGTTTTCGGCATTTTTGCTCTTCCCTTGACCTCATACCAACGAGTTGCCGAGGCGAGCTTTCTGGCGCGATACTCCGGGTCATCTGCGTACCGCTCGCGAGCTTTGGCCGCTTTTTCATCCTTTGTCGGAGGGGGTCGCCGTTCAGGCTTATCTGCTGCCTTCTTGGCCCTATATTGAACAATTGAGGCGAGTTTCGCCTCGCGATATTCTTCGTCATTTGCCCACCTCTCGCGATGTTTGGCATTAACTTCGTCAAGCTTCTCGCGAGAGGGAGCAGGTCGTTTCTTACGATCAGGATCTTCCGCCGATAACTTGGCCCTGAGCTTGGCCACCCAGGCGTGCACTTTCTTGCGGTATTCCGGATCATTGGCGTATTTCTCGCGTTTGTATTGAAGCGTCTTTTCACGAAACTCCTTGTCGTTGGCATATTTCTCACGCCGTTTTGCATTCTTTCTGGCACGACTCTCTTCACGTGAGAGATGATGCGGCTGAGAGGAGTGGAACAAGCGAGCCAGGATCTGAGACGAAGATAGATGACTCCAGCATTGCGTGTACAGGGGACTAGAGTTTGTGGATTGGCAGGCTCTTGCAAGAAGAACCGACATCTGGAGAAGTCGCGAATAGTGGGATGCAGTCCGCCACCTTATTCCTAGCAGATGTCCTGAAACTTGACGTCAGTCTGGCCAATCACTTCGCCGAATTTCAGCCGTATACCAACGAGTTACGACGCCCCCACGCCATCTTTCTTTGGCTGACCCGCCATGAACGAGCAAATCGTCGAGTATGCTACACACCAAGCGTATCGACGTCAACTTGTTGAGATTGATCTCCACGTTATTTGCAGCTGTTTGATAGAGTTATCCCAAACAGGTACCTGTCCAGCTCCGCGGCATATGCTTCCCAGCTCTCAGCTGAGGGACACGAATCAACGGGCTGTCGACCCTAGACTACACCACATCTGGTCATTGGTGCCCATGTACATATGTTCCTTCGAAGGTAGGTATCGCTACATACAGCATTCTCAAATACTGCCATTTGCTGCCTTGATTTCTTGTTCTTCCATTCTCTCTAACCAGTTCGCCAACGATCTTCCTGTCTCTTCACATTAAAGCACAAGAACTCACCTCAAGTCTCTCGCTTCTCGACACTTCTATTCCCAGATTACCCATAATCACGTACAAATCGTGAAGATGAAGTCTTCTGTCATTGTCGCATTCGCTACTGCCGCCCTCGTGGCTCCTACTCTTGCTCAGGATGCTGCAGCTCTCGCCGCTTCTCTCCCTGCTTGCGCTGTATGTATCTCCAAGCCCGCAGCATCCTCAACTGCTAAGACGTAGAAAAGGTCACTTGCGCCTTGACTGCCATCGGCACCACTGGCTGTCAGCTCACCGATGTAGCTTGCCTCTGCGCCAACGCTTCTTTCATCAGCAGCATTGCTTCCTGCACACAGACCTCCTGCTCAGTCGAAGATCAACAGAAGACCGGTGCTGCTACCCTTGAGATTTGTCCTAACGCCGCTGGTGCCGCTGGAGGTGCTTCAGCATCCGCCTCGGTATCCTCCGTCGTCAGCTCCGTGGTCAGCTCCGTGAGCTCAGCAGTTGTGTCTTCAGCCTCCGCTGCCCCCTCATCAGTTGTGTCTTCGGCTTCTGCTGTTAGCTCAGCAGTTGTGTCTTCCGCCGCTGCGGCCAGCTCATCGACCACATCAGCTAGAGTCACGCCTGTTGCTCCCATCACTACTGCGCCTGCTGCCAATGGTACATCCAGTGGTTCTGCCAGCTCTACATACACTCCTGCTCCTTACACTGGCGCTGCCTCTGCAGCCAATGTTGGTCTTGGCTTCCTTGCTATGATGGGTCTTGCTGCTCTGTGAGCTTTGTGGCTATTTTCAGAAGGCAAATGCATCCGAAGTCAGTAATAGAAGGAATGTTTTCCCATATATCGACTAGAGTCCCTCTCCTACGATCTTCTTCTTGCGAGTGAATATGTCGAAAAGGTTTTCGTGGCCTAGCAGTGTTGACACTCCAGCAAGTCGACGCGCTGTGTAGACAGCACTTGATCTTCGATCAAAACCCGACTTTCCCAAATCATTCTGTGCAAACATCCCAAATGCGGCCATAGTCATGCTTGCTATGTGGTAAACAACCGAACAAATGGAAATGGCGATCCCTATCGCGCCAAGACATGCCAAGTTCTCTTATCCTTCACATCCCCCAGTCTCCATCTTGCATCCACCTTATCTTGTCGATCTTGGTTGAACACCTCGAGGTAGCATCGAAAGATTTTCCTCCGGCGCATACGAGCTTCCGGACTCGGTGTACTTGTCTAAGCTGCGCCCTACAAGCCTCATTGATTAGAGATAGGCAGAGCGGCCAAGACCCGGCCGTCGCTTGAGAACACTGCGAGCAGCGTCACTTGTCGATACCGGAGTGGATAGTCACTCTCTCTCGGCTGGACTGCTGCAAGAATGGTAAAGCGTGTGCTTGGCATGATACGGAGAGGCCGCTTTCCGGAGTATTCGAATATCGCCGACCTTGATATCGTGGAGCTAGGACTCCATTCCATGTTGTAGTATCTGCACGGCGTGACTGTACACCGTAACCATGACCCATTGGTCTGCAGTCGGCTCCGGCCCGGGAAGACTGGTCAGACTTCGCAGGCTATCGATGTTGGGGCTTGCTGAGAGGGCATATCAGGGCCAGAGGCATGCCTGTCTGAATATATAAGATGGTAAGCCGAGACCCATGTTCTCGCTGCAGTACACACTTCCCCATCCCTTTCACACAATGTCAATCCGGAAACTATCGACAGGCGTCTTCGCCTTGTCGACTCTGATGCAACATGTTGTTGCCGCTCCTTCAGGTCCAGTCATCTCATTCAAGTTCCCGGAAGTTGTGGAGGCAGGTGGCATGCACAACATCCATGTCGACTACCACTCATCTCATGATGGAGAATTCTCAATCGTCTACGGCGACTGTGGTATCAAGTCCACGGAGGACGCTCACCACGTCCTCGGCAGCACACATGTTGGAAACCATGATTTGGCAAAGCGACACCTGAACTGGCACGAACAGAGACCCACGCGTTTCGTCTGGCTCGCTCCTGAGGATATGTCTAGCAACGGCTGTCTTCATGCTTTCTCTGGCGACGTATTGCTGGGAAGATCTGCACCTGTCAGTGTTGGTCGCAGGAACAACAAGAGACATCTTGCTGCTTCGGAGGTCATGGATGCTATGGGGCCATGGTTCGATGGTGTCGAATATCTCAAGGAGAAGGAGCCAGAGTCCGTCTTTGTTGCTCAAACCAAGAGCAAGTCTATTGGTATCCTTGGTGGTGGCATGTCTGGTTTGATGACAGCTCACATCCTGGACTCTGTCGGTTTCCACGACTGGCAGATCATTGAGGCTTCGTCGCGCATTGGAGGTCGTGTCCACACATCTTATCTTAATGCTACCAAGTCCGATCAGTATCAGTACCAGGAGATGGGTCCTATGCGCTTCCCCGTCAGTCTCTCCATGGACAACGAGACAATTGAGATCAACGATCACAAGATGGTCTTCCAGCTTGCGGACGAGCTCAACAAGCAGAACAAGTATGATCCTGCATATGAGGTCAAGTTCATTCCTTGGATTCAGAGTGCTGTCAACGACCCTTCGAGCACAACCAAGAGAAGAGCCGATGGCACCGTTCCTGGTGTTGCCGAGGTCGCCGCTAACTCAGCTCTCGCCGTCAACACCACTGCCACATACAGCAATGCAACTGCTGTAGCCGAGGCCACAGAGGAGTTCGAGGACTGGCTAGGCATGGATACCGAAAAGACTCGTCTTTACGCCACCAACGTCTTCAAGGCGCACAAGCAAGCCGTTGCTGAGGGTTTCCTTGACTTCTCCGAGTCCGGCTATATTCGTTACAAGATGGGTCAAGACAATAATATCACCGACCAGATCGATTCAGTCGCCGACAACCTTCCATCCTGGCCTTACGAGGATGTTTACTTCGAGGCAACCCAATGGCGTACCATTGATCAGGGTTTGAGTCGTCTGCCGGCTGCCTTCGGGCCCTCTGTGCTGAATCGTACTCGCTTCCAGACTGCCGTCCAGGCTATGACCTGGAACGAAACTTCGGAGAAGATGTCTGTCCACTTCCGACCCGGCAACCCCTTCGACATGGAGACCGAGTCCGTAGACTTCGACTACACCATCGTCGCAGTACCGTTCTCCAAGGTCAGACTATGGCGCCTTCCCGACTACTCTAGCCTTCTCAGCCGTGCCATCAGCAGACTCAACTACTCGCCCGCCTGCAAGGTTGCACTTCACTACAAGACGCGCTTCTGGGAGCACCTCGACCGCCCTATCATTGGTGGCTGTGGCTCCGGTGGTGGTATTGCTGGAATCGGCAGTGTTTGTTACCCCTCTTACCAGATCAACAGCACTGGTCCTGGTGTGATCCTCGCATCCTACCTCAGTGGTGACATGGCCAAGTCCCTTGGTGCAATGACGGAGGAAGAGCACGTTGCCTACGTCCAGCGCGCAATGATCGAAATTCACGGTCCCATTGCAGCTGAGCAGTACACTGGTGCTTACGACAGAAAGTGCTGGTTGAATGACGAGTACCAGGCTGGTGCCTGGGCTTCGCCCACAGCTCTACAACAAGCGCTCTACCTCCCTGCGTATTTCCAGACCGAGAAGCACACTGTTTTCGTGGGTGAACATACTTCTTACACCCATGCCTGGATCTTTAGTGCTTTGGAGAGTGCTGTCAGAGGTACCACACAATTGTTGTTGGATATGGGACTTGTGGATGAGGCTAAACAGGTCACCGAGTTCTGGATGGCTAGATGGATTAATATGTGAAAAAGTTGAAGATGTAATGATGTCACGCATAGATAGAATGTTAATTCTCAAGCCATTCGGTAACACAGTAATGATCTTTAGTGACAAGGACTCGTTTAATCATCTATCCGTATCATGATCATCATCCTGTGATCATGATGGTTGAATAGAATGTGCACAATTTATGCTTATCATCCAGGGTTCATGCCTGTTGGCAACGCGAGAACCATCTCCATCGAGAAATTCCCAGCCATGGTCCATCTCTGTGACTTATCAACCACAATACAAACAACATGATTGATGCTCTAGACTCATACCATTCTTCTGCTCAGGTAACAAAACTGTTTCATCTTTGGATGTCGTAGACATGGGTCAGAGTAAAGTAAAAGCTACATGGTTCTAAGCACCCGTCGCCCGACGTAAAGAAGCTGCATGCGCCTATCTGTTTCAAATCAACCGCCTGAGTAAGGCGTACAGGCATCAAGGCAGGATTTGCCCAAGACAATGACTGAAAACTACTGCGAGTTCTCAATGTGCTGGGGGTAATGCCTACGCGCTTGGGTGTATGCAAGTGCTAGGCAAAGTGAGCTTTGCATTGAGGCACGGTATGCTTTTATAAGTATACGTAGTACAAGATCTCCTTCAACCTGCTTTCTTTTGCCTCCTTCTCTGATACTCCTCCTCCTCCGTTGATACCTTGAGAAAGGGTGTCGCACGTCTTTCATCATGGTTGCAACAAGAACTTGGGCGTCTGTCCCTACACGCAACTCCAGTAACTTCACTCGAGAACCTCCCCTCACCACCCTCAAAACAGTAACCCAAGACCATAATCCGCCGCTTGACCTCCAAAGAAACATTCTTTCCTCTCCCTCAAGAACCTGGAACCTCCACCGTAAAAACCCTTAGTACCTCTCCTGGCAACAAGAAACTTGGGCCATGATTTTTTCCGTCGCTTGCTTGATTGCTGTAGCAGTAATTATAGTATGGACAGATGGAAAGAGATTGAGTATTTGGCATTGGGCTATTCAATCTAATGTTGTTATTTCAGTGTTGATCGTTAGTTCAAAGGCGGCTTTGATGGTTAGTACGGCTAGTTGTGTTAGTCAGTTGAAGTGGACGCATATTCAGCAGAGGCCGAGGAGGTTGAAAGATTTGGAGGGTTTTGATGATGCGAGTAGAGGCGCCTGGGGAAGTTTATGTTTATTGTTTTCGAGGTCGGGGTACTTGAATGTGGCTGTTACGTCGGGTTGCTAAAGTTTAGTTATGGTTATGCCTCATTCTTCAGGCGCGTCTGTCAGAGGCACGTATCGTACAGGATATTCCTTCCTCTTTTCGACGGTCCCATCTTCTCGTTTGTCGATGACATAGATGAACTGGTCGTCGGGCTCACCTACAGGAATGAAGAGCCTGAAACAAGTCATCAGTATACTGACCCATAGCGGGGCCTCGATATTGTCGACCACGATGCAGGACTGTGGCCGGGCAAGTGATGTGATCAGTCGAGACAACTCACCTTCCAGGTCTTTTGAGCTGGTCAATCAATTCTTGGTGAAAGCCCACGGCGGCAGCGCCAACATGAATGACATCGTAACCTTCCTCGCCACCTTTGCCAGTCCAACCTTTCCGACCGTCGGCTTTGATGTACGCGATGCTTCCGTTGTCAAGAAGCTCGCGACCTTGAGCGCTCTTTCCGGTGTTGTTTCGTGCAAAATTTACTAGAGGTTGAATGTGCTCAATACCAACGACAGTACCTCCTGGCTTCACCAACTCGGCCAAAACGTGAGTCAGATATCCAGAACCAGAACCGACATCCATCACTCTAGCTCCTGGCTGCAGCAGATCGAGAACAGCTTCGCATGCATTGGCATGCATGTGAGGAGCGGAAATGGTTACAGAGTGACCAATCGACTGTGGGTAATCCTGGTAAGGGCTTCTTGGAGAGTAGTGTGCTCGATCGACCTGGATGTGTGTTCGTTGTAGTCACGATCAATGATTGATAAGAGTGCAGCGCTTACGTTCTTCATGGCGGACCTGACTCGTTCTGATTTGATGAGACCATAGTCAACCAGACCGTCGACTAGTTCTTCGTTCGTCGAGCCATGAACGCGATATGCCATCGTGCTATGGCGATGCAAGTGTAGTGCGTTGGTGACGGTCGAGACTCTGCACAGGGTTCCGGTGATGTACGACACTCTGAAGGTAGGCCAGGCGAAATCCTGGTGAAGTAGTCGATGTTTTGTATTTGTTGTGCTCTTGGATGGAAAGCAATCTTGGCAAGGGCGACAGATAGATGCCAGGACTGATTGTGGTGAAAGGCAGGTGCTCTGCGGGGTTCGTCCACGTCACTCAACCTGCGCATCTTGACAAGTCGTCGACACAATCCATCCGCCTCAAAGGTCAAGTCGCAGTCCAGGTACATCAACAGCACTGTCATCGGCCTCACAAGGAATAGTTTGAACAGTGAAAGTTTCATAAATTTCCTCCGGTAGGACATCGTCAAATGCTATGTACAAAGAAGTGTAGAGACCCGCAAAGACACTACCTAGATCATAATCTGGAGGAAGCTGCTGATCAAAAAGAAAAGAATCAGATACACGAAGGGATGATTCGTGGTGATGAAGAAAAGAGAATTCAGTGCGGAACTCCACAGAAATGCGTGCCCACAAGAAAATTAACCATGACTCGTAGGAAATTCTTTCTAAGCCTTTTGTACAGTCTTAGTTGTTGCACATACCCCAGTACTGCTCAGCGTTGAAGGTGGAAGCGCTGTTGGACTTCCACATGTCGTTGAAGGCAGTGAACCAGATGACGTTAGATGTGACAGCAGACTTCATGGAAGAGATGGCAGACTTCTGGTTCTGGACGGAGGGGACGGCGACACCGTTGGTGTCACCCTGAGTGGGCCAGCCAGTCTCGGTGATCCAGGTCTTCTTGCCACCACAGACTTCGGAGACTCTCTGCATCTGCTGGACGAGCCACTCACCAGAGTTCTCGGCAGCGACACCACCATCGAAGAAGGGGTGAGCGTTGACGGCAACGTAGTCAGAGTACTGGCAAAGCTCAGGGTTGGCGACCACGGCGACGAGAGTGTCGACAGCAACAATAGGACCAGAGTAACCAGCAGCCGTGAGGGCGGTCTTGGCAGTGGCTACGAAACCCTCGACTTGGCTGGCGACGGCCTTGCCACTGTTGACAATCTCGTTACCGACGGAGATGGTCTGGAATCTGTCCCAGGAACCACTGGCAGCCTTGGTCAGAATCGAGAGCTCGTCAGAGAAGGCCTGGGGGTCCCAGACGGTGTAGACACCAGCGAAGATCTTCAGGTCGTACTGCTCGCAAGCGCTGAGGACGGTGGTAACCTGGTTGCAGTCGGTACCGTAGATACGGACAAAGTCCCAGCTGTCGCCGTTGCTCTGAGCGTAGGAGTGCATCTTGGCAAAGTCGCTGTTGACCTCATCCTGAGACTTGCAACCACCGTTGTCGGTGTAAGGAGAGTAGACGATACCGTAGCCCGAAGGACCACTGCCGCTGGATGCAGCAGAGGAAGAGGCAGGGGCCTTGGAAGAAGAGGCGGCAGAGCTGTAGGCAGCAGCCGAGGAAAGAGTGGGAGCCTGAGTGGTGGAGGACTCCTTGGATGAAGGAGCCTTGTAGACAGAGGCAAGAGTGGTGGGGGTGGGGGCGACGTAGACCTCGGTGGAGGAAGAGGCGGCCTCAGTGTAAGCGGGCTTAGCAGCGGCCTCGGTGTAGACGGCGGCGGAAGAAGCAACGACGGTTGCGGCGGCCTGGCCCTCGGTGGAGGTGGAGTAAGGAGCGCCGTTCTCGTCGACATAGACGACAACGTTGGGGAGTTGGGTGGTAACGTAGGAGTAGTCAGTCTCGTAGACGACTTCCTGACGCTTCTCGTGGAGCTCCTGGTGACGACCTGTTGAGTTGTTAGCATTGATGGGCCATTGACTCAATATCAATTGCTTGACTTACGGTGGTGACCAGAAGGCTTAGCAGAAGCAAGGTTGATCAGCGACAGAGCGCCGAGGGCAGCAACACCAGTTCTCATCATGATGAATATGTTGGGGTAAATGATAGTTTAGTCTGGCCGGCCAGCGGTGTCAGCGATTTTGTATCAAAAGAATGTGCGGAGGATGTTCAAGCCAAAGAATTGGTGGAGGGAGAGAAGTTTTGAAGCCTCGATTGGAACCTTGAACCTCGAATCTCTAGTCCACAACCTGGTCGATGCTGAAGGGGGCGAAGTGTGAAACTTACGGACTCGGTTACTAAACAAAGACGAAGGCGTAGAATAGATTGTCTCGAAATTGGCTGATGCAAGGAGTTGCTCTGTGTGTTTGTTGACGTTTAAAAGAATGTGGCAGCTGTCCCGAAGCGCACGATTGATTTCCTGCCAGGGGCGTTGGTAGAGACTGCTGGAGTAAAGAATGTGGATGACCTTGAAGCAAAAACGAAGGTGGATCTGGCAAGGCAGTGGGTTGATATAGATTGAACAAGTGGAAAGTGAGAGCAGCAAGACACAAGAGCCAGGTCCACTCTCAACTATCGATGGCAGAAACGGCCAACGGGTCGCCGTTGGGCACATAATCAAAATATGGGATCCACCTAACTCGATATGGGATAAACCAAGCCAAAGCGGAGGCTACCCGAAATTGCCCAAGAGGTTAGTGCGTCCTGTTCCTGAACATCACCAAAGCCACTCGGACTTCTGAAGCGAACGTGCGAACCTTCTCTTGCATCGACATGCATTTCGAGTGGAGCAAATCCGCAGCTCGAGCGTCGAGGTTTCTTCTTCATGCAGAGAAGACGGGAAGCCTCAAAACCATCCGAAGTCCGCCGTGCAAGAATACGAAATGTTGTCGCGATTCTTCGCTGGTTCTCAGGTGGCCAGGTCGTCGTCGCAACAAAATGCGTGGTCTGAGACCGGCGGATCAACAGCCTAGAGCGTTGGCCGCTACCGGTGTAAACAAACTGCACTCCAGAATCTCCCGGTGCGACCAAGGGAGACCTGGAGATGTTGACTCGGGCACTTAGCTGCGCCAATTCTGCGTGACCAAGAACAACAGACGTTGTCGATATGCGGCTAGGCTAAGGATGAGTATTCAGCATTTCAACACGAGCATAGCGTCCTGTGGTTTGACGTCCGATTTGCCTTTATTCTCCGAACGCCATCTCAGCTCTTGCAGGCCGAAACGAACTTTCGGACGACTTTGATCAGCACTGTAAGTCCAAGACCTGAATGGGTGAGACCTCGCGGCGACTACGCTGTCGAGAACGCGTCGAGACGCGACATTGATCAATCAGAAAGTAAGTCAGGTACATCTCGAGTACCATACATCTCGAGTCTCGCCTATCCTAGAGTCTCAGACAGCTGTTCTCGGGTCTCCGCCCTCGAGTGGTGGTGTCACTGTACTTCCAATTGACCGGTTGGTACAACTCAGTAGGTTTATTGCCTCTCGACCCACTCCACATCTCACATCTTATCGGTCAAGGATCAATGGTGACAGTCAAGATAAGGGAAGACTTTCGAAGATTTCTATAACGATTGTCTCACCCACCGAAGTCCGCTTGCTCTCGTGCGGTACTATCCTATATTGAGCAATTGAATCTTCTTGATCGCGCGACGATACTCGACATGCTCAAAGTGTTAGACAGAAAGGATAGGTCTAACCACAAGGTGTCTTGCTAGATCAATGCGGAGTTCGGATGAGCTGTCTGTCGCTTACAGTTACGAAGTTCCGGTGAGACTAGTCCGTCTTCCTCATTGATCCTCGAGACTTCCTACAAGCTTCACAATCTGTCGCACGCAGTGACTTGTAGCTGAATGAACATCTCAGCAGGATGTCTCGACGTCTCAGATCTCTGTTCTTTCTCGTCCTCTGGTCCGACCAAATTTTCACTCGGCTGAGACACGAGAACGGTCGCCCTGGAACGTCCATACGCGTCGGTGAACACGAGGGATCATGTAGTTCGTGCCTTCCTCATTGGGTAGAGGCATTCCAAAGAAGATCAACATACTTGGGCTGGAAAGTATACAGTCTCGACCCTAATAGTCTAGACACTTTAAGGTAGCGTATCCGACATGGAAAGTTGAAGCTGTTCATGCCCCGCCTAACTTTCTTGTTGAGTGATGAGGATGCTTCTCCGCACGCAGCTCGTCTCAACATGCACTTCTGGACTCCATATTCAGCTCCAGCTTTTTCACTTCATTAGCCTACGAGACGATTCACTTGCTGTTACATGGACAATATTGTCAGCCCATGCATTTGTCACAGCAGGCTACTCTCTGTCGACTGGCCGTCTCAGCTCTACCATATGAGATGGGCAGCAGATCATCGCAGGATTCGTCTTCTCAGCTTTGCGAACGGGGTTCAAGACACTTGCTTTCAAGGTGTGTAGAAATCATTAGAGCCGCAAATGCGGTTGGCTAGACTCTCGACTGCGAGACGACTGGTTCTCTCGGCTTACTCTGCAAGCAAAGCCTTTCAACCATTCATGAATCCTGATGACTCAAGCAGAGTTCCCACTGGAGTCGCTTCTTCCGATGCGCTTCTCGAAAGCAGAACGCATCGATGATGGAACTTTTGCTGCATGGTGAGTCTTCTCTAGCCAAAATGCTCAGATGGGTCCACCACCGTCTGTCCCACAAATGTCGCAACAGCAACCAGCGATCGATCTTCTTCCGAGCCATCAGTCAGATCCAATCGCGACATCATCGCAACGAAAAAGACAGCGACCTCCACATCACGGCAACGGTGCTGCAGCTTCGTAGCCAAGACCATATTTTTCTCGTATTCCTCCTCTTTCCAAAACCCGGCCGAGTCGTTCGTATTACTGTACACAACATGACTGCCGATGCTGGAGTTAACACATCACTTCCGCCTCGTCTCATCTATGTCAGGATACACGACACATGGCAACCTGTCATGTTTCCTCAACATGGGCCAAGAGCGGGAGATGACAAAATTTGCTGCAGGTACAGCCACATGCTTGGATGCTTGGAGTGTCCACAGACTGCAGGAACGGAGGCTTGGAACCAAGAACATAAAACGCATAACGGTGAGCTTGCATACAAGCTTTATGCATCGTGACAGATTTTTGTGGAGATTTGCACGCGCGCCGAGGTTGTCTTGGAAGCATAATAACAATAACAATCTACCAAGAAGTATAGATAAAGGAGATACGACAGCTCTTTGATGATCTCAAGACAGGTCAGCTGGACCTATAACGAAGTAATCTTAATAGAGCGAAAGGTTGTCAAGGAGATCGACAATCGCTCATTCGGACTGCCTAATTGCCGGACTCATGAACTGGATATCCATAGTAGGGCAAAGCAGCTAGATGATCGTTGTTTGTGTCGGATTCTTTCAAGCGGGCGCAATTGCCTTGGACATCGATGATATGTTGTTGTCTCGCGGCACAAATGTTGTCGCGGATGATTTGGTCATAGATCTGCCGGTGTGATGGCTTGGTCAGGGTCGTACCAATAACCACACCTTGCGATGGACAATCATCTTCTACGTCCTCCATGACATCTCGAAATCGATATATCGGTTCTCGGATGGTTCATATGTATCCTAAGACTATGAGGAGCTATTTTTTGTCAAACTTAGGGTGCTGTGGTGCTCTCAGTGCTCGAAAATCATGGTCGATTGGTTTAAGTCCATGTGCTGCCTCTACACCACTTGGTTGTGCTCGGTCTTCCACCACTCGTGATGCACAAACGTGTCTTGCCGTATATCTAGGACTCAGAAAAGATACAAGACTCCGATCTGACACGCTGATACCGAAATTCTTCATGACACACAAGATAAATGTTATTGCTGTCTTTGAACGTGAACTCTGGCAAAACAATGACATGTGAAGCCCAATGACGTAACAACCCATTAACGCGTCATTTCTCAAATCGTGTCTTTGTCGCGCCAAAGGGAAATGCCTACCTGCACATCGCAGACCAGCCGTATGACAAGTCGAAACCATGTCAACTCCCTCGAAACGACGTAAGAAGGACGACGGCCAACCAGTACGAGGTCTCGACTACTTCTTCGGAAAGCAGGCACAGGCGAAACAACCAAACGATGAACCGAAGCACGACGCACTAGAGGCAGACACCAAAGATGAGGATCTCGACCACGACGTCCTTTCAGATGAAGCACTCGCCCGGAAACTACAGGCAGAGTGGGACGAAGCAGATCGAGCAGCCTCAGCTCCAGCTCCTACACCCTCGCCATCGAAAGCAGTAGCCACTACGGAAGCAACAGACGCAGCGCCATCATTTCCCGAACATGTCAAGCAAGAGATGGACATGAAGGAAGAGACACCTACACAGGCCCCGATGCAAGCAGCCGTAAATCCTTTCGCAGGGTTGGGCAAGAAGAACACCCTCTCGCTCCAATCAGCTACCGCAGACGGTGACACCATCACCTACGACATCCCCTTCGACCAGAGCCCCCTCGCATTCGACCCGCAAGAGTATATACCAGACTTGAAGAAGCAATGGGTGACAGACAACGGACATGCCACTTATGCTCTGCTCACCCACTGCTTTGTCATGATCAACAGCACTCAAAGTCGCATCAAGATTGTCGATACATTGGTCAATGCTCTGCGTGTGATCATCGAAGGAGACCCAGAGAGCTTGCTGCCTGCAGTATGGCTTGCCACAAACTCAATATCACCACCTTATATCGACATGGAACTTGGCTTAGGAGGTTCTGCCATTTCAAAGGCCTTGAAAAAGGTCTGTGGACTGGACGGTCCGGGACTAAAGAAGTTGTCTGACAAGTATGGTGATGCTGGTGATATTGCGTTTGAAGCAAAGAAGCGACAAAGTTTGACTTTGAGGAAGCCTAAGCCGCTGACTATCAAAGCTGTCTTTGACGCTTTGGTAAAGATTGCAAGTGCAAAGGGTCATGGTAGTGTAGAGGTCAAACAACGACTTGTGGAAAGACTCGTCCAAGACGCTAGAGGCGCAGAAGAGAGTAGATATGTCGTTCGTACTCTAGTGCAGCATGTAAGTTCAATCAGATCTGCCGTCAGAATGCCTGCTAACATGCATCTAGCTTCGTATTGGTGCCGTCAAGACGACCATGCTGATTGCATTATCTCGAGCATTCTTGCTATCAAAGCCTCCTGGTGCAGACTTCTCGACTCGTGATAGACATGAGATGGCCAAGCTATCCAAGCAACAACTGGTCGAAGTATATGGCCCTGCTGAAGAAATAGTCAAGGCTTGTTTCGCTCGACGTCCCAACTATGTGAGTTTTTCCTCTTTCAAGATTATGGAGGCAATCACTGACCATTTTTAGAATGACCTAGTACCCACTCTACTCGAGATTGGCGTCACAGAGGAGCTTTTGCTTCGTTGTGGTCTAGCAATGCACATACCACTTCGACCCATGCTGGGAGGTATAACCAGAGACTTGGGTGAAATGCTGACGAAACTCGCTGGCCGCGAATTCACCTGCGAGTACAAATACGATGGCCAACGAGCACAAGTCCACTGCGACTCGTCTGGCAAAGTCACAATCTTCTCCCGTCATCTCGAGGTGATGACAGACAAATACCCAGATCTCGTTGCCTTGGTACCGAAAATCCGCGGCGAAGGTGTCGACTCCTTTATCCTCGAGGGCGAAGTCGTAGCTGTGGATCGCGAGACTGGCGCTCTTCTTCCTTTCCAAACCCTGTCCAATCGCGCGAGGAAAGACGTCAACATCTCTTCCGTCACGGTGGACGTATGTCTTTTTTCCTTTGACCTCATGTACCTCAACGGCGAAGGCCTCATGGACCGCCCCTTTCGCGAACGACGCTCTCTCCTCCGCAGTCTCTTCATAGAACTGCCCCACCACTTTACCTGGGTAAAAAGCATCGACGCCATATCCTCCGACGTCGAAACAATCTCAGACTTTTACAAACAAGCCCTTGCGGACAAATGCGAAGGCTTCATGGCAAAAGTACTTGATAATCTCCCGAACCCAGACTTACTGGATACTATCAATGAAGACGGAACACCAAAACCACCACCTACACCTTCAAAACGTAGAGCTACAAGGAAGCCCAAACCAGGCGATATACCATCCTCACCCATCCCCGAAGACACCTCCACAGCGGCACAGAAAAAAGGACGAAGGAAACCCCTGCTCTCAACCTATGAACCAGATAAACGATTGGATTCATGGTTGAAAGTGAAGAAAGATTACGACAGCAGTGCCTCTGATACAATCGACCTAATCCCCATAGCAGCCTGGCACGGCACGGGAAGAAAATGCAATTGGTGGTCTCCCATCCTCCTCGCTTGCAGAAATCCGGAAACTGGAGGGTTGGAGGCTGTTACGAAGTGTATGGCTGGATTTAGTGATGTGTTTTATAAAGCCAACAGAGCGAAATACGATCCAGATGCTGGACTTGACGAAGACGACTCTGATGCCGATGCCGAAAACCAAAACGACAAAGACGAGGAAAAAAAAGTCACCAAAAACAACACATTGGGCGCAAAACCCTCATATGTGGAATATCGCGGTCGACCGGATATATGGTTCAACCCGCAAGAAGTGTGGGAATGTGCTTTTGCAGACGTCACTCTGTCACCTACATACACCGCCGCTATTGGCCTAGTATCAGAGGAAAGAGGGTTATCATTACGCTTCCCGAGGTTTCTAAAAGTTAGAGAGGATAAAGGGATTGAAGAGGCCAGTAGTAGTGATTTCCTGGCCGAGCTTTGGAGGAAACAGGAAGCCAGGGCTCCTGCGACGGTCAAGGAGGATGATGAAGACGTCGAGGAGTAGAGGAATAGTAGTAGTAGTACATCCGGATGAGATGTGATGATCATGAGATCGGGGCACAAATGATATAAAGGAGAGCAAAACGATATGGAATGTAGGAGAGATATGTGCAAACCCTCTTCTCTTTACTAGCAACAGAAAGAAAAATGTGTCCTCTTCTTTCTGCTTGTTCCTCTGATGCCAGCTTGAGATTTCAATATGCAGAGATTCCCATTGTTGGAGCTGTGCCTTTCCACGCAAATACAAAACTTGTACAGCAAACGTTCAAGAGAAAGATGATCTGACGGTGAGTTTGACGTTGACGCTGATGTTGATGTTATGTATCAGTGCAGAAAGACCATACAAGTCACGCGATCAGAAAGACATCCTGAATAATATATGTTCGCAAGACTGAGTTTGTTTGGAACCAAAGTTGACAAGGGTTAGAGAAGGTGTAACAGAGTGTAAACTCTATGTTGATTGTTTAAGATTATTCCAATGGTAGTACAGAGAGAACAGAAAACATCCCTAAAAGGAGAAAATGGGTATGCGGAAACAGATGGCTATAGTACAAAAGCGCTAGGGGGGATATGAGTGAAGTGAAAGTGGATGCAGGAAAACCAGATGCCGAAGAACCAGAAAAAAACTCCACGCTGCCCGTCTTTTTTGTAATGTAGGATCCAACAGAAAAGAGAAATGAGAGGCCGTTATACAAGTACACTTTTAGAATGCAATGATGTCTTTCTTCTATGATGATTCATCGACAGCCTTCTCGTTCATGCTGCCGGCCATCTTCTTGCCGATTTCGTAACTGCTAATCATGATGGCGCAGGCGGGTGCGACCTTCAAGGTACGGGCGCCCCATCCTTTGAAAAGACCGGCAGCGCCTTCGGTCTTGTAAATGTGCCACAGGAATCGCGGCATGAGTTGTTCCTCGGGGCGCACTCCTGCAGCAGCTGAAGAAGCAGCATCTTTCGAATGGCGAGCGACTTGTTGACGAGTCTTGCCAACGTCGAAGGGAGTGGTGACGAAAGCAGCGACGGCACCGGCACTTGCGCCAGCGACGAAGCTGTCTACCAGGACCGTCTTGTGATCAAGGTCGCTGACTGCGCGGTTCTTCAAGCTGCCAGTCGGTTCGTGCGAAGCGGGGCCTTCTCGTGCATTGTGTAGTGTCTGTCTGCCGTATTCGTAACCCCACCAGTACAAGGCAGAGAAAGGTACATCTCGCCAGAGGGTAAGACCAAGGCCTCTCCACAAGGCGCGGTAACCATCGGTCTTGACCATATCCTGAACACCGGATAACGTGTCTCTGAAGACGCCAGTCGGAGTGGCAGCTGCAGGGTGGCTTGCTTGCATTCGCGTTCTGAACATCTCGACGGGGCCGACGACGATGGCGGCTAGGATTCTGGCGCTGGAACCAGCGAAAAGAGGAGCGTAGTTGTCGGAGACGCGGTCCTTCATGGGACTATTCGGATTTGCGCGCAACCAGTCATAGCCAGCAAAGTAGATGACGTTGGCCGGGACGGACATGAGTAGAGTAGGACTCAAGCCGCGCCATAGAGTTGTGAGACCTTCGTTTCTCGCAATCTTCTTCAGACCATCGATGGTGGAGTTGAAAGTTCGTCGCTCAGTCTCCTCTGCCACACATTGAGAAATAAGCATTTCGTCGACAGCCAGACCTCCAGAAGAGGCCATGCAGTATGAGCTCTGGTTGGGGACGTAGTAGATTTCTCTACAGCAAGCGGAGATGCCGAGATTGGGAGGAAGGCGCGCAAAAGAGGGTGAGGTGGAGGCATTGGAGGGAGACGGACCAGATTGAGCTTGTAGTCGGACGCGCACAACGTCGAGGGGGGTGACTAGAGGGTGGTTAGCCGGAGAAACAGAGGGATGCAAGTATGGGAGATAACACACCAAGTAACGAGGTCAGGATGCTGCCAGTGACGGCAGACATCATCTTTTGGGTAATGGAAGTTTCTTGATCCATTGTGGCGGCAGGAGTGTCGTCTAGCGGTTGCGAGGGGACCGAGGGTTGTTGGATATTCCCGAAATCGGTAGCAGGTTGATTCGCGGCAGGAGAACCAAGGTAGGCCATACGGCCGATTGTGACGAGTCGTGTCGTGTACAAAGGGTTCAGAGAAAGATGGACTTGTCGGCGGCGCTGATTGATAAGATCGGAGATGGTGCAGATTGACGCCGGCGCGAGATGGGAGGACAAAGACGTGAAATCGCTATGTGGAGAGGCGATTGAGATTTGGGAGAGGGGAGTTGCGGATAGGTGTCGAGCAGTGGGTGAGGGGTATGGATTGGTGGGAGTGGGATACAACAAGTCGACAGCGTCACAATTGCATGGACAGACGGCCGATGGCGCCCGCCTCGAGTGGCCGTCATGCCCGAAGCTTAAGCATTTTTTCCCTCTGCCTCTCCGGATTTTGGACCCTCTTGCCTCGGCGATAACAGTTGAGATCCTCTGGAAACTGACACCGCATCACCTCCCGTTCCTTCCACTTCTCATACCGTTCCTTCCACTTCTCATACTGCTCCTACTGCTCCTGCCAGCTGCTATATACCTCCTCTGTCCTTGTCCGTCTCTTGCTGCTCCCACTTTGTCTCGACGGCACAGAATATACACATGCCCGTTTGGCTAGACCAGCCATCCTACGTCACTCCTCAGATAGACCTCATCCACGAGCCTATGCCGATCTAGACCGTCCCGTGCATACCACGACTATCAATCGCAATCGACCACCATGTCTTCGGATCAACCTCCCAAGGATGCCGACGCCGAGTTGGAAGCCTTCAGACGACAATGGCGCGCCGAGGTTCAATCACGAAACAATCAACAACGCTCAGAAGCTGCTCCTTCACTTCGTCAACACAGAATCCCTCCTCCCTCGTCGTCCGCTCCGAAGCCAAGACCACAACACAAACATGATGAAAACGAAGAAGAGGACGTTGCTTCCCAGGTCTATTATGACTTAGCGGACAAAGACGCAGACTTCAGAGTCGACGCCCTCGAACAAGTCATCGCCAGAGGCGCCTTGACAAAGGAGCCTCAATCTGCTCTGGAACATTATGAGAAGGCGGTAGAGAAAGAGACCATGGGGAGCTTAGGAGACAGTGTCGCCCTCTACCGCACTGCCTTCAAGATGGACGACCGCGTACACGAGAAATACAAGAACAAGCATTTCCCTCCTTCGGCTTTCCCACCAAAGCCAAAACCTGCAGTGCAGCAACAACAACAACCAAACCCTTCAAATGCTTCGCAGACTGTGCCCGGCACTGCACACCACTCGTCTCACGGCTTACCACCGACTCTGTCTGAGTTAGTGGACCAATTCTCTCAGCTCTCCATACCTGGCGCCCCAGCCCCTACCGACGCCGACCCAGCGCCGCCGTGTCCAATAGCAGACCTTCCCGGCGAGATCTTGTCTGACATCTTGACTTGGGCCGCTGTCAATGACCTGGCATCACTCGCCAAAGTCGCTCTGGTCTGCAAGAGATTTGCATTCCTTGTCATGACCGACGAGGCTATTTGGAAGCGCGTTGCCCAAGGTCCAGAATTTGGCTTCGCAGGCATGCACTACAACTATGTTTGCAATCTCAAAGGCGAGCCCGTCAATCCCCATCTCGACGACGACGCAGCCTACCTTTCCGAAGGACAAGACATTGACTCGGACGAAGAACAACAAATCGTCACACCCCTTCGCCCCTCCAAAACTACCCCAGAAATCGACAATACACTACTCCACTCCCTCTACTCATCCTCCTGGCGCCAGATGTTTCGCTCACGACCTCGTCTCCGCTTCAATGGCTGCTACATCAGTACAGTAAACTACCAACGTCCTGGAGCTACAAACACAAACTCGTCTACCTGGGGCACTCCCATTCTCATTGTTACTTACTTCCGCTACCTTCGCTTCTTCCGCGACGGTTCTTGCATCTCTCTTCTCACCACAACTGAACCAATTGATGTAGTACACCATCTCACAAAGGAAAACCTGCGCTCCTACGCCACTGGCTCATTACTCCCCAACAGCGTCATGAAAGATGCTCTGCGGGGTCGTTGGCGTCTCTCGGGTCCTGGTAACGATGCAGACACCGAGGCCGAAGGAGATGTCCACATTGAGACTGATGGTGTGATTCCAAAGTACATGTGGAAGATGCAGTTTGCACTTGGCAGCAGGGGCAAGAAATCAGCAGGAGGCAATAAATTATCTTGGAAGGGATTCTGGAGTTACAATCGCTTGACTGACGATTGGGGCGAGTTTGGATTGAAGAATGATAAAGCGTTTTTGTTCAGCAGGGTCAGAGGGTATGGAATGGGGTATTAGACTACCTTGTTCCCCTGAATAGAGTATAGTAGAGCCGATGTTTACGAATTACGATCAAGTCAATTTATCGTCTACCAGCAACCATGCTCTCGAATAACTCATCTCGCCGTTCTACCCAACCCTCGAGTTCCCGTCGTAATTCTTGCATCTGCCTCCTCACCTCCCTCGGCTCTGGCGCCACACCCTCGTACACAGAAATCCCATCTTCCACTCCTCGCACCCTTTTCTGCAACCTCTCCACCTCTGCTCTCGCACTTTCCACAGAAGACAACAAAGCTTCTGGAATACTACTAGATGAAGAATTCCGCAACAACCTTTGATCATATTCGCCAATTTTCGCTTTCAAGAGTTTGGTTTGTCGAAGTGTTTCTAATGTCTTTTGTGGGAGGGATTTTTCTGCTTTGAAGGATGGAGAGGTAAGGGTTTTGAGTTCGGAGTCAAGGAAGCAGGTTTGGAGTGTTAGGGTGGTTGTTAGGGTTTCCAGGGTAGAGAGTTGGTGCTGGAGGGATGAGATGTTTGAAGAGAGGGTTAGGATGGAGGTTGCTAGGGTGGTTGGAGATGTAGCGGTACTGTTTAAAATGACAGCGGTTTTTGCGTGGGAGGTTAGGTTCAAGGAGACGGAGTTTGAGAGGGAGGTGTGGAGGGTGGTGAGGATGGATGTGTTACGATCTTTTGTTAGGGTTTGTGTCTGTAGATGTGTGTTAGAAATACAGTAATTTTCAAAAACTGTGATTGCTTTTTGCCAGTAAATAGCATGAATGATGTGATCTTTCTTTAGAGTTGAAGAAATTCACATACCTCTTCCTCTCTTTCCAATTCCTCAACTCCTAATCTCTCAACCGCGCAAAAAACACTCCATCCTTCATCAGCCTTTTCATTAGCATTGGCTAATGCCAAAAGTGCCTTTAATGTCTCTTCGTTCTCTTCAAATTTTGGGACTTTGGCTGGTGGTGGGTATATTTGACGTAGGAAAGAGTGGATGTAGGTCCAGTCTTCTTGTAGGCGTTGTTGTTCTGCTGCTTTGGAGGGGGAGAAGAGGGAGTATTCTAGGGGTGTGGGAGTTGAGGGGGTGAAGGTTGGGTGGTTGTTCATTTTGATTGGATTCTGGCGTTTCGTGGTCTTGAAAATTATTATGGTGTTCGTGGTTCGCAGGTGTTGGAAGAGCCGCGATGAGTTTGTGGTATACAGATGTGTTGGTAGTTGTTTGGATGTTTGGTTGTTTGAACTTTAGTGGTCTTGGCATGGAAAGCACTTTCTCTTGTTGCTACTATAGGATTCCTGACCAGACGATATTGTCAGGAACCCAAGGTCTAAACAAGATTAAGACAGCATCTACAACATCTACAGAGCCTCGCGTGAGCGTTTGCAAGACAGTGGTCAAGCAAAAGAGGGTTGAGATCGCATCGAGAAAGTGGATACAAAGATCGAAAGTCCGAGCTTCTTCCACCAAAAACGTCATTGATGCGCGCTCCCTCTAGAAATCATTCAAGACAACAATTTGTGCTTGTCACATGCCAAATCACCTGCACTCGTTCGTCTCTCTAATCTATCAGAGTCAAGTTTCGGGACCGATCCCTGTCAGCTTGTTCCACAGTCGACCATGTCTAGCAACAAGGCCGCGCTGAAGGCTGCCAAAGTCGCCTTGGACGCCGAGAACTACGATGATGCTGTCACTCAAGCTCAAATCGTCCTAGCATCAGATTCTGAGAATTACTTTGCGTATGTTGTCTTGACATCTGCTTAATCGGTATACTGACTGCGACCTAAGTAAGCTTTTCTTGGGACGCGCATACCAGAAACAAAATAAACTTGATGATGCGGCAAAAACATACAACTCAGCCGCACAGATCAAGCCTGATGATGCACAAGCATGGCTCGGTCTCTGCAATCTGTACGAGAGTCAAGGTGGTGTCAAACTAGACGAGTACCGCGAAGCAGCTCTCAAAGTCGCCGAGATTCAAGCAGCGGCGGATGATGCTCACAAATGTCAAACTACTATCAACAAATTGGTAGAGTTCACCAAAGAAAATGGTACCACAGCACAGTATAAACGAGCACTGGAAGCGCAATTACCTGGAAGCCCCGTTTATGAGTTCTTGGAAGGTCGCTTACCAAGCCCATCGCATACCTACACACGCCTTATTGAAATCACTGAGGAAGAGGAGAAGCAACGCATCAACAAGGAAATCGGTGAGCGAAGAACCAGACTAGGAGCTCGAATCAATCAGGTAACCACCGATGTTCGCCGAGAAGTGTTCACAAAGAGCAACATTGAAGAGCTGTATCAAAAACTGATTGACTGGACCAACGACGACGAGATCCGCCGAGAATATGAACAAAAGCTTCTGCAAAGAGCTTACGACACATTGATTGTGTTGACTGGAGAGGCAAAGGCTGCAAAGCGCGAGCAAGTACTGAATACCGTACACGGCATGGTCATTATCAAGGATCCCTTCCTCCTGGCCTGGTCTCTGCATCTGGACTGGAAGGATGTCGCGAGTATATCAGATCTCGATGTTGGCGTCTTGAGAGAGTATCTTGTGTTCTTCCCAGAGACCAGCCTCGGAAAAGTGCTCAAGGCTTATCTCGACTGCGAAATTTCACCATTCCCCGCACCGCCAAAAGACCCTGAACAAAAAGAGGAGGACGTCGAGGCACCTCTCAATCAGGAGGATAGAATTCTTTTGATGAGCGAAGGTCTCGAAGATGGCAGCAAGTCAGTTCTAGCCCACCGCCTCGTCGCAGAGTACTATCTCCACCTTGAGGAATATGAGAGTGCTGCAGAGGTCGCTAGAAACGGTCTTAAGATGCTCGAATCAGAGGTTAGAAAGTCTGGTCTCGTATTGCAGGACAACAAGGATGCCTTCAACAGCACACTCGCCACTGCACTGGTGTACCATCAGTCACCAAAGAATCATCCGGAAGCTAGAAACTTGTTCAACGACATTCTCGCACGGAAGCCCAAGCACACCGCGACTCTGATCGGGCTAGGCCTCATTCTGGAAGAGCAAGAGGAGTTTGACGAAGCAGTCAAGTTTTTGTCACAAGCTCTGGAGCAGGATCCCAGCAATGTCCGCATCGAGATCGAGTCAGCATGGTGCGATGCTCTACGCGGCAACTACGGTCCTGCTTTCGAGACCATGGAGAAATGCTTACCTGATCTGAAGTTGGACGACCCCAAATCACGAGAGCTTAGGGCACAAACACTTTACCGCACTGGTATCTGTCTATGGAACCTTGATACATCGAAAACTGCTAGAAGAGACCGCAACGGAGCTTACGCCAGATTCTTGTCTGCAATCAGGACAAATGTCAACCTCGCACCTGCATACACATCTCTTGGATACTACTACGCCGATTATGCCAAGGACAAGAAGAGAGCACGTCAGTGTTTCCAGAAGGCATTCGAGTTGTCAGGTTCTGAGGTTGAGGCTGCGGAAAGACTGGCACGATCCTTCGCCGACCAAGGCGAGTGGGATATCGTCGAGATTGTCGCACAAAGAGTTGTTGACTCAGGCAAGGTCCGTCCACCACCAGGTTCAAAGAAGAAGGGTATCAGCTGGCCATTTTCAGCTCTTGGTGTCGTGCAAATGACAAAGCAAGAGTACACCAAGGCGATAGTTTCGTTCTTGTCGGCACTCAGAATCAGCCCGAACGACTACCACTCATATGTTGGTCTTGGAGAAAGTTACCACAACTCTGGTCGTTATAACTCCGCGAGTCGAACATTCGTCTACGCCGAAGCGCCCCGTGAAGGCGTCTCTATGAACGTCACAGGTCAGAGTTGGTTCACACGCTACATGCTTGCCAATGTCAACAGAGAGCTTGGCGAACATGACGAGGCAATTGCTGGCCTACAAGAAGTTCTCAGTGGCAGGGCCGAGGAGTTTGGTGTTCTTATCGCACTCTTGCAGACTTACAATGAAAAGGCCTGGAGATGTGTCGAGACTGGCTTCTTCGGTCAAGCTGCTCACAGTGCAGTGCAAGCAATTGAGCTTGCACAGAAGATCACAGAGTTGAGACCTCAAGCTTTCAATCTCTGGAAGGCAGTCGGGGATGCTTGCTCAATCTTCTACTGGATTCAAGATAGACTCGACATATTCCCTAGTGTTATGACCAAGCAGATGCTGACTAAGGATGTCGACGTCAAGGAGTTCAGTATCCTGTCAGAGATTGACGGTGTCGACTCGAAGATCCTCGAAGCGTCATCACAGGACAAGTCTGTTGCTTGCTCCGAATACCTGGCACTTTCCCTGCTGGCATACAAACGCGCCATCTTCAGCTGTGCAAACGATGTACACGCTCAAGCCGTGGCCTGGTACAACCTTGGTTGGGCAGAACATAAGGCTTTCAGTAATAGCGATGCCAAGGCTGGCAAGAAGTTTCTTCGTGCAGCTGTCAGATGCTTCAAGCGTGCCATTGAGCTTGAAGCAGGCAACTCCGAATTTTGGAACTCCCTTGGTGTCATTACAACTAGGTTGAATCCTAAGGTCTCACAACACGCTTTCGTCCGATCACTATATCTGAACGAGCGCAGCGCAAAGACATGGTGCAATCTTGGTGTTCTATACCTCATTAACAACGACTATGAACTGGCTCATCAAGCCTTCGGTCGTGCTCAATCAACAGATCCCGACTATGCGCATGCATGGCTTGGCGAAGGCTTGATCGCGCTTATGATGGGAGACAAGAAGGAGGCCCTGTCGCATTTCACTCATGCATTCGAGATCTCAGACTCTGCTTCTCTAATCTCGAAACGTCAATACGCTGTATCTGTCTTTGACAACCTGCTCGCAAACAACTCAGCATCAAGTGGGATCACTGCATTGATTGAGCCACTTTTTGCATTGGAGCAGTTGCACAGACAGGTGCCATCGGACCAAGCATTCAACCACCTCGCTTCTCTGTTCTCAGAACGTGTAGGCGATCATGCGCCTGCTATCGAGATGCTTACAAGTCTTTGCACATTGGCCGAGTCTGATTACGAAGCTACAGAGTCGCTCACATCACTCGGACGTTTCGCTCTGGCAAAGGCAGACCTTGCTAGAAATCAGCTTGCCTCAAAGGATTTCGAGGCAGCGGCAGAGAACGCAGGTACCGCACTTGACCTTTCCGCTGAAGCCGAGGCAAGTGGTCTGGAGCCCGACAGCAGACGTAAGGTTCGCTTGTCGGCTCATCTGACCGCAGGTCTTGCCGCCTTCTACCTACAAAATATGGACGACGCTATCGCTGCATTTAGGTCAGCACTTGAGGAGAGCAACTCTGACCCAGATGTTGTATGCCTGCTGGTTCAAGTCTTGTGGGCCAAGGGTGGCGATGAGGAGAAGTCTGTTGCGCGCGACCAACTCTTCGACTGCATCGAGAAGCATGATTCTCATGTCCCGTCTATTGTTCTTCTTGGCGCAATCGCTGCACTGGACAACGATACAGATGCTCTTGATGCCGTTCGTGATGACCTTGCGTCCCTGCGCACCAACGATAGCACATCCATCTACGACCGCGAGCATGTTGAACAAGTCCTTGGTGCCATCGCAGGTCTTTCTTCTGATGCGTCGGAAAAAGATGCACTTGTTGAGACACAGAGAGCCATTATGCTTGCGCCACACCAAAGTCATGGTTGGACGCAGCTGACAGATCTAACCGAAGAGGCGTACCCGGCTCAGATGGCACTATTGACCTCTCAAAGAGCTGTTCCACCGTACGGCGATCTTGGAGCGCAGGAATTGGCAAAGGCGTTTGCAGGTACAGGAGTGGTCAGAGATGCACAAAGGGCAATAGTACTGGCACCATGGGAAAGAAGTGGCTGGGAGACATTTGCAGATACATTGACGCCTGCTTAAACAGCGTGGAAAGAGGGGAAGTAAATGGCTGGGAGACTATTGTCTGCCCATCACAAACGAAACTATTAAGAAGGCCAAGACTTTCAGAATTTCAATTTCAATAACTTTTGCGATGGTTCCGTTGACAAAAGTGTCGATCGTGGCGATTTGGCTTCTGAAGGAGCAGAAGCTTGTTGGTGGCAGGGAAGCAGTTTTGTATGTCTTGGATGCTAGCGACCTCGTGATCATGACTTCTGGCGTCCACCTTCCCCAGCTGAAGTTTTGATGGTTCTTCACGGTTAGACGCCTGTTCCTCAACGGTGATAGTGTTTCTGTTTCTGTTTCAAGCCTTGCCCAGAAATAGGACTGAATCGGGGAGATCTATCACAATACGTAAGAGGCTCAGGTTGATTGTTCCAAAGGTAGCCGAACTTCGTATATCCTATCAACGTCGTTTTCCGGCGCACGCAGGACAGAAGCGCGATGCTGCAAAAAATGCCGAATTTTCGAAAATGTTGAAGATGTTTCCAGCGCAGACTGTTGATCGAGTAATTACCCCGCGTATTGGTTGCATTGCCAAGCAGATCGCTCGGCCGCATCCGCCGCCATACGAGAGATGCCTCGGTCTCGACTCGAGGGCCTTTCTCCTTGCTGGTCGTATTGCAACAACAAACAGCAACCCCTTCGTATTTTTGCCGCGATGCGAGGTATACTCATCTCACTACACCGGTCGAGGGGTCTTAACGAGACGTTGATGGATTAGATGCATCTATCATTCCACAAGCGCTCGGATCCTTCCCTCCTGGATAACTGACGTCGAGAGGGGTAAACACTTTCCTCTTGGAGAGTCACCATGAGCAGGTTCAAAACCAATTTAACCCGCACAATCTCCCGAAACGGGTATCGATTACGAAGTGTGATCAAGAGTAGGTGTCTTGGTGGTGGTTAGTCAACACCTGCAGGTCTTCTCTTGGGTGGCAACGAAACGGCGACAGTTGGTGATGTGTCTATCTTTGGATTGAGACATAACAGCATCTCGAGCCTTTCCAAGTGGCGTGTCTTACAGCATCGCTTGCCACTGCCTACAGGAAGAAGGCGCTTCTGCAGGAACCCGTATGCTCCAAACTGTGAAGCATGATCTTCATTCATGCTCCGAGGGAAGAGAAGCAAAGCTAAGTCGAGCCAGGCTAAAATTGCACTGTTGCTTTATTCCCCCGCCCAATTGGATCACACCAAGGTTCAAAGATGAGGAGCCGTTGTGGATACGAGGTCGAACTCTCCGTGACGGGTTCCTGGTTCCTGGAGCTAAGCCCACCGGCAAACTCCCTCAAGCCCTCGTACCATGTCATTGGGAAGAAGCATCTCTTTGGAATGTGGTATATAAGCGCTCATTCACCTTCGACGCTGCTTTTCTTTTTCTCATCCACAACTACAGTCGTTCATCTCTACTAATCGATCCAACTTCCACACTCGCTCTACTCAGCACCAACTACAACCTTTTTAATACTTTCCAAGTTTTATATCACCACCACCGCAAATATGAAGTACGCTGTTGTTGCCGCTGCCCTCGTCGGTGCCGTCATGGCCCAGAACTCCACCGCTGGTGCCGTCCCTGCCACCGGCTGTGTCCTCAAGTACAACACTTGCAGAACCACCCGCGTCAACGGCCTCAGCGCCAACCAGGCTCAGTGTGCTGCCGACAACGCACAGTGCCAGGGCGACTGCTACACCGCCTACAACACCTGCAGAACTACCCGTGTCAACGGCCTCTCTGCCAACCAGGCACAGTGCGCTTCCGAGTACGCTTCTTGCCTCGGCGAGAACCCCTTCACTGAGGGCTACTCTACCCTTCCCGGAGCTCCTGCTTCCACTGCTGCCGCTAACGGAACCGCTGCCGCTACCTCCGGCGGTATGGTTTACGTCACCGAAGTTGTGACTGCGTAAGTCGTTTGCCAAATCACCTTTTGATCAATTAGGTCTAATTCGCGACCAGCGTTACTACTTACTGCCCTGCTGCTACCGCCGCTGCCTACGTTACCACCATTGCCAACAAGGTCTTCACCGTCAGCTCTGCCACCACCATCACCATTACCGACGTAAGTTGCTATGAAACATGCAAATCGTCCAGCTCAGCAAACTAATAATCTATTAGTGCCCCTGCACCGTCACCAAGCCCGCTGGCTCCGCTGCCACCGGCCCTGCTGCCTCTTCCGCCAAGGGCTCCATGATGCCCTCTGCTGGCGGTGCCGGCAACGGTACTGCTGCTGCCACCACCAAGCCCGCCACTGCCACCACCACCAAGCCCGTCGCCTTCACTGGTGCCGCTGCCCACGTTGGTGCCGGTCTTGGTTTCCTCGGTGCCGCCGCTGGTGCCGTCATGCTTCTGTAAGCATTTTACTATCAATGTCTGATGGTCTGATGTGAATGGAACGTGGTGCGAATGATGCGACGGGGATGTAGAGTGTGCTGTTCGAAGTTGAAGTTATGGAGATGTTTTAATTCTTGAAATTTAGCTTGGAGAGACTGTCTCAAGTCTTTCCGGGCGTTTTATATATCCCAATTGTACAAGTATGGAAAGGCTCCTGAGTGAGCTTGTTATAACCGAAAACATCTTGTGCTTTAGTGATCAATTCGTGATTTTTACATTGATCTGACCCCACGCTGAACCTGTTTCCCAGGCCATGGAATCTGACACCCCCAACGATCCTCAGGTTCATGTTGGCGCAATTAGTGAGGTCCTTGAGCATGGTACCGACGAGGGATCCAGTGCCGCACGCAGCTCTCAGATTTCATAGCCGACGGCTCGTATCCTGAGGAACTCCGAACGAGCTCTCAAGCCTATTGAGCGACGATGTACTGGTGCTATTTTGAAGTGATCCGAGTCCAAGGCGAGGCATCCTGATGCTGTTGAGATTGAGTGCTTTACACGTGCAGGCATGTTTCATTTTTGGCGGCTTTGTGCAAGGAGGCACTTGAGATTAGGGGGGGGGGGGGGGGTTGATTAGGCTGCGTCTTACAATTAATCATTGAATAGTTAGGACCAGTGACGGTACGTCTTTGCATTGGTTTTGTATGACTAGTCCAATCTGTCACCAGCCCACATGGCATTTATATCCATTGACCCAAATCCTGGTCGTATGTTGGACCGCGATGATCATACATAATTGCCCTTGAGTACCACGCATGTTGGTGGCTATCGAATGCGAAGCGAATTGCGAATTCCGATTTCGAGCCTCTTCGACCACGCGCGGAACGATCATCGACCAACGTCTACTGCTGCGCTGGATGATCTCTTGACCAGGGATCGTGCATCAAACACTGTCCGGACAATGTGCGTCGTGTGGTCGTGGGAGGCCATAAGCTTTTGCCAACACCTGTGCGAGTAGCAATGAACTGGGCCTGAGCAGAAGATTCATAACATTCTTCGGGAAGCGTCATGCGCGACCGTAATGGCATTCGTAACGAACGACGATATGCGTCTGTCTCCAGCCAAAGTGTGGATCTTGAAAGCCCTTCTTCTTAAAGAATTGGCAGTTGTGTGGTTCGTTCTTCAAAACACGTCCTCAATCATCTCAACCAAGGAGAACGTTGTGCTTTAATAAAGTCCAGTCTCGGTTGCCGTCCCAGCATTCCTGCAGCAAAGCTTTGACACGAACCACTTGTCCCATACCAGCATTTTCAATGCTCTGCAGGCGCTGCAATACGTCGACGGCTTTCCCAGGATCTCTTGCTTCGCAGCCTGCGAGGAAGAGGGGTAAGATGATGTCTGGAGTGTCAAAAGCGTTGTATCCTTTCAATTCGTTGAAGGCTTCCAGAATGGCGTTGACGGAGAATTGCACCAGGCGAGACTCGGAGGGAAGCATATATACGCGGCGGTGCAAATAGATCAAGGCAGCATGAGTGATCGCTGCGTTGACTGCACGATAGACTTCCGTCGAGGATGTGGATGACTGCGAGCAAGCACAGTCATAACGTGTGTGCTTGACTTCCAGCGTGAAGAGTTCCAGGCTCATTCTCAATTGCTGAGACATCGTGATTGTCTGGACAGCTGGCTGGCCATATAAGTTCCGCTCATAATCACAGCGCTTGGCCAGCTCAGCCGTCCGTGATAGCAAAACTAGTGACTTGTTGGTGAAGCCAGCTAGGCATTGAAGCTCGGATACCTCTTCCGCGAGTTTCAGCTCCCGTGACCATTCGTAATATGCGCCATGATAGGTGTCGCTGCTCGCGCTTCCAAAAGTGTCCAAGTAAGCAAACCATCTGCCAAAGAAAAAGGTCGCACTGGTTCTCTGGAGTCCTTCTTGACTGATTCGTAGACCGTACAGCCGTCGCGCCAGGCTGAGATGCTCCTGCCATGAAATTGGTAGATCGAATGCAAGAGGATATGATTGTGTAAGAGAGGCCAGCATTACACAAGATCCGATTTCTGAGTCGGTAATCGGGTCATTGCCTGAGAGTGCCTCGCGCAAAGAAGGAAACACAGGTGTGACCCACGTCGCAATGCGATTTTTGGGCTCAGCATGTCGCAGGAGTCGAGCTCTGTGACAGGCTGCGTATGCCAAGAGAAGTCGCAAGAGATTGTCATCTTGCATGGCGAGCTGCGGCAAGATTGTTGAAAAGGGATTTGATGGACACTGATGAGTTACCAGGACGTTCGCTGTGTAGTTGATAAAGTAATGGCAGTAGATCAAATTCATGGGATTCTCCAACAAGACACTAGGAACAGGCATCAAAGAGTTCGGTATCGTCACAGGTACGGGCGCTGAGTAGTAGAAGTCGCTCGAGTATTGTTGCGGCGAGTCAATCTGAGTGTCGTTGTTCAGACCGAGCGCATCTTTGTCATTGTTTTTGGGGAGATCAAGGTCAGGCAGACCATGATCGTATCCAAGAATGTCCATTTGATGTGTGTCAGAGTAACAAAGACGCAGGACCGCGTTGTAGGGAAGCCGTCAACCTCATGTGTTTCACAGACGGCTTGAAGTGCAAATAGGGAGCGATGGGGTTCGGGCCTAGCCTTGGTTGATCCAGGCACGCGCTAAACAATGACAGTTTCTTCAGACGCGGCAACGAGACTTGCTCGGTAGACAAAGTACTTCTGCACTCCTTCTTCACGCAGAGACACCGGCAGATGCATTCGGCGAGCAGCAGATTACACTGCTCGTCCTTCTTGTGGCATAATTCTCATGACTTTCTACGAGTCGCGCGGGGGTCGATTACCATTCTGAGCAACAAGCACGCGGACATGTGGCAACAATAGACTTCTGCTGGTGTATTGCTCGACCTATCAACGCTAAGTAGGGTTTCAAATCTGCATTCAAGCGGATTCAACCGACTGGCTGCTTCTCCAGACCTTCATGCCAAGCTCTCCAAGATATCGCCTTTTTGCCATTTATGGCGAACCGAACGGCCGAGTTCGCGGGTGGGCTGAAAGTCTGCCAGAGCCGCGGTTTGGAAGAACCAGCTTTTGCCGAATCCGATAGCAAAGGATTATGACTCCGCCCTTTGACTGTGCCTTTCCCTAAGAACATGAATCAAGAGAGCATTTTGAGTGAAGCGTATGCGGCCTAGTTCACAGACAATGCGCAGGTGCTCTGGGTCGTCTGCAACACGAAAGTCTCGTAACGCTCTGATGCGTCGCAAGTGACCGACTCCGCTATCACTACAATGGTCGTCTGCCGTCACCAAGAAGCCTGCAGACCACTCAAGTACCTTATGACTTCGTCGAAACATTCAATGCTCTGGATAGGTTTATTTGTCAGAAGTCCTAGCAAAGACGGTTGTTGTGCGTGAGATTTATCTTGCTGGATGCCGACAAGAGTCTAGACCACGGGTGGCGAATATTGGTTGTCGAGCATTCCTGGCTTCTAACGCTTGTCAATCCGAAACCATTAATTTTCCATCAACTTCACTTGTTTTGTTGTATCTGGTGCAAAAACATGCGACGCGTATGCCAGCCTCTGTTACAGAGTGGACATGATGTTCTGCAGATTCCTCATACCAGCACTTCAGGACAGCACCGGCATTTGCAGCATGTCTTGGACACCCCTTGGGAAGCAACAACGATAGGCCCTCTTACTTCATGGCCAGCAGAAATACTCCAGCTTTGCCAGATAGCTGTTTTGGACTCCCAACCTCGATTGCTTTTTCTAGGACACGATCGGCAACTGTTCTACAACGAAGCTTATGGTCAACTTTTCGCAAAGGAAGCGACGGACATGGGAAGAGCCTTGCGGGACGTGGAAATCAACATACCCACTGAGTTAGTCAAATATTCATTACGCCAGAGTTCCAGAAAAAGCGTTGGTCTTCCTCTTAATGAACAAGAAAGATTGGTGTGCATTGACAAGGCCCAAGATGAACAAGTATACCGCTGGACGGGCATCAATTTGAGCGCTCTAATACCTAGCACTTATGTAATGATACAGGACATCACATCAGACACCACATGTCTAGGTGTCACGGATGTCGACTCTGTGCTTGGGACCGAAGCTGGTACAGCTCCATCAGTCTCAAAGACTTGCGATACTTGCTCACAATATCACTGCGGAGAATCTGCATCGATAGGACCCAGCGATAAACGACTATTCGATTTTGCAAGTAGTTCTCCCGTGGCCATGGTGCGTTCTGTCTCATCGATGTCCTTTCATCTCAGGCGCCGACTTATCTTTTTCGCAGTACTTGATAGAGCGTCAACAGGGAGCGGTGACATATGTGAATCCAGCATGGTTCGAGCTGACTGGTCATCCCGTGGTTGCTTTTGATCAGATTGACTGGCCTCGTCTTATTCACGAGGACGACATGGGCGCTGTCACCACCTTCTGGAAAGGAATTATTGACGATCCAACCAAATCGTCCTGCCAGTTCAGGCTATCGCGACAATGTGTAAACGAACATGGCGTTTCAATGGGCCCTGTTTGGATTTCGACAAACGCTTTCCCAGAACACAAACAAGATGGGTCCATTTCAACGATAATTGGCACGATGGAGGATATTAGTGTCATGAAGTTCGCGGAAAACTCACAAAAAATCAGAATGGAAGAAGCTTTGGAGGCTCGAAGGCAGCAAGAGCAGTGAGTGTAGAGACCAACCATGAGCTATCTTTGACTAATCATGAATAGTTTCATGGATTTGACCAGTCACGAGGTACAAGCGTAGTCTTCGATCTGAAGCTCAATCACTGACGCCTGACACAGATGAGAAACCCTCTTGGAGCCGTGGTCAATTGTTCCGACGCACTTCTAGAGGCTTTATCAGAAGTACGAGCTATGCTGAGCGACAATTTGAGCAACGACGGCCAAGTTATAAACCGCCTGCGGGAACTTGTCGACCAAAGTGTGGAGTCTACCAATACGATCATCGCATGTTCCTCCCATCAGCTCAGAATCGCGGACGATGTGCTCGCGTTGTCAAAGCTCGACTCCAAGCTTTTACAACTTGCACCAAACCCTGCACAGGTCATATCACTACTTTCTGATATCAAGAAGTCGTACGAAGCAGAAGCCGCCAACCAACTGGTCCAATTGGTGACGCAAGTCGACCCTTCTCTTCAGGAGCTGAAGATTGATTGGATAATGCTTGACATGGGTCGTGTGCGTCAGATTCTGGTCAACCTCACTTCCAACGCCTTAAAATTCTCCAGGAAACGGTCCGTCCGAAAAGTTACTATTCGTATGGGTGCATCGGTTTCACCGCCAACTCAAGCTCTACTCGGTGTAAACTTCGTGTTGAGCAAGAAGTCATACGAACAGAGCCGCGAGAGCTCGGAAAACCAACCCGTCTATCTATACTTCACTGTCACGGATACCGGAACAGGCTTGACAGCAGAACAAAAGGGCAAACTGTTCAGTCGATTCTCACAGGCCTCGGCTAGGACATACAATGACTATGGCGGCTCTGGCTTGGGTCTCTGCATCAGTCAGCAGCTTTGCGAAATGCAGGGAGGAATGATTGGTCTAGAGTCTCAAGCAGGCATAGGATCAACCTTCGCTTTCTTCGTCAAAGCTTATCGTACGAGCTGTCCCGAACCTTTGAAAAGCTCACCCGTCAAATCCAGCTCAATCCCTCGAACCGACATGGTACATCCAAAAAGCAGAATCAGTGTTCTCGTGGTCGAAGACAATGTGGTGAACCAGAAAATAATGAAGATGCAGCTTGTCAAACACGGCTACCAAGTCGCAGTCGCAGATAACGGACAAGAAGCCTTGGATTTCATTCGCTCGACGCGACACTGGCGTGAAAACCGCAATATTCTGGACAGAGAAGTCGATTTGATCCTCATGGACGTCGAAATGCCAATTCTGGACGGCCTTTCAGCGACAAGAGAAATTCGCGAGTATGAGAAGAACGGCTTGATTTGCGATCACATTCCGATAGTGGCCGTATCAGCCAATGCAAGGGCCGAGCAGATGACGCAAGCGATAGAGGCTGGTATGGACGACACAATCACGAAGCCGTTCCGCATGCCAGATTTGATCAAAAAAGTAATCATGATCACCTCTGCGACGGCCTCCTAGAGTGGAGAGTATGCAGAAACATAATACTGCATTGAGGCCTAAGATTTGATGGCCAACGCTATGTACTTGAGCTCATCTTTTTCTCGACCAAAGGATATGGACTATATGTTTGGATCCGGATCTACGTCAGTTCCACTGTATGGACGAGGGATGCGTGGACAATACAGAAAAAGAACGCAAAACATACAGCAGCAGGGATTCCCACGTGGTCACCCACCGTAGTACTAATCTGCCGTTCAACTGCTTATGTATGGCAGAGCGGACGGGATGCCCAGTTTTCAGCTGACTGTGGCCGTATGTACAGGGACGTTCGTTTGCATCCTAAATATGGTTTTCTTAAACGAGGAACAGTACAGACAATCACCGAAGGATTCCAGGGTATCATCTGCAGGAAAGGCTGCAACAATTTGCCCACATTTTCGCATCGCTCATTATTATCTGGTCTGTTGGGAAGAGAATTATCTTGGTCCGAAACTATTACACACTACACCGATCTACAGACTTCCGATTACTCATCATATTCAAGCGTGAGTGTCGTAGGAATAGGTGATTCCTTTGAGCTAGCATCTAGGTACTGTCTCATTTTTACTCCGTCAATTTCATGCTCGGTGACTGAAAATTGGCCAGCACGACCCTTAGCCCTGCGCAGGTTCTTCAGCTTGAACACTTCCTTGAGTGTAGCAGCCAACGAGACACCGACCAGTCTCGCACCGAAACAGAAGTGCAAACCATGACCAAGAAGAACGTATGAGCTGAACGGACGATGAGGATCCAATTTCTCAGGCTTAGGGAAAGCCAGAGGGTCCATGGAAGCCTTTGAAGTTGCGATCAAAAGAGTCTGATTCGCTTTGACGTGGATCGGCCCACGAGTACCGTCGTTGATGGTAACGTCTCGAGCTGCTACCCTAGGAAGACCTGGGACAACGCCAGCGTGACGCATACCTTCGTATACGAATCCTTGAAGCTCGCGCTCCGAAGCTGGGTCGTCTCTGTGAGCAAGTTCAACAATGCGTTCCTTGTAGGCTTCGTAGCCGGGGCTGAGGAACAGATCAATGAGCAACGACGCTTGCTGAGTGATATTACCAGCAACTGGAGCGCCCGTACCGATACAGTCGCCTACCAAATCACCGATAGGAAGCTTCGTGTCATTCAAGGCGTGGTAAATACGGTCTGCATCGGGACCGACCTCGTATGCTGAACCCTTTGCGAGCCAATCGACCACAGTCTCCTTGTAGCCTTGTTGAGTCTCGAGATGAGTTTGCAGAATCTTGCGTAAGACGGGTGCTACTTTCGTAGCGCCTTCTCTCAGGGTTGTCTCCACAAGTGGCTGGATGTTGAAGCTCTGGTACATGAACAAGACCAGGTAGATGGCGAACAACTCAGGAACGGACAACATACCACGAGGATTTTTCTCGGTCTTGAGCGGGATAGCAAACCTCTCCGCTAACCACAAGATGGGCGTGACATTCGTGACGTCTCGAACAATGTCAATAGAACGTCTGGTACCTTGATACTTGAGCGAGCTCTCCGAGATGAGTCGTGCTACGTTGCTGCGGAAGAACTTCGTGACGTTGGCTTCAAAGTTCTCCTCGAAGAAGACCTTATGCAGGATCTTTGATCGATCGTCGTGCTTCTTTTGTTGGTCCCAGCCAATCATGAAGTCGTGTCCATCTGTGCATTGCCTGATGGCCGCTTGATACATGACTCGGAAGTTCTCACGGTCTTCGAAGACCTTCTTACACCCTTCTTGTGTCTGTACAGAGACGATTGATCTGTCGCTTCGTGGTCTCGTGAGATCGTACTTTTCGATCACTCCATTGCCCTTGAGTATACCTGCTGCAGCCTTTGGCGTGTAAAACGGTAATAGAGCATAGACAGATGTGCCGGTGAAGGCATTCGGCAGCCCTGAGAGAAGCAGTTGAGGTAACATGCCTCCGTAGGCACCTGGTGGAGAAGTGCTGAGTTTGGCCACACCCCAGTTGGTCAAGGTCGAGCTGTTGAAGTCGTACGAGAGGAATCGATCACCTCTGACCAGTGCGACAGCATCATCGAGGATACCACGGCCAGTCGTCTGGCCAGGGCAGACACCACTTCCAGGCATAGGTGGCTTAGTGACCTCAGCCATGAGCCCTGGGTACAGTTCGAGATTATCGATATGACCGTAAAGAAGCTCAGCAGCTCTGGCGGTTTCCTTGTCTGGGTTCCACTCTTCGAAGCTCGAGTACGCCTTCAGATTCAGATAGCGACGGAACCTGGAAAAGTCAGTATCTCTTCGACGGGGCTGAAGGTATCAAGACTTACTCGTTCATCGTGCATACTTGGAATTTGTCTCGAGCCTGAAGCATGCCCATGATGTCGACAATCTTCAAACTGGCAGGTGTACCATGTGCACCAAAAGCATGTGCTGGAGACTCGATACAGTCTTTGATGATTTCTGCCAGCTCTACATCATCGAACATGCCATTTGACTTTCTCTTGAGGCCACCAAAGGTCCAGTCTTTAGGTAACGCATCCCTCAATTTGTGACCTTCGTTCTTGAGGACCTCCATGAACATGCCAGGCGTCACATCGTCTATCGAGCCAAGTTTGGGCAGATTGTCTCGGAGCAGATCCTCCATCCATTTTGCATCAGCAGCGCTTAAAGCTGCGTGCCAATGGTATAGGACTGCAAACTCGACAGATACAACGTTGCCGGTACCACGCTCAACTCGCGTTCCAGCCTGCTTGATCTCAGCACCTAGGTCAAGAGACCACTCGGAGTTGGCCCTAGGTGTGTTTAAGATAGCAGCGACATAGTCCTTCAGTACGACAGTTGCGAAGAAGCCGACATTTATATTGCGAGAGAGTTGGAAGATGTCTTCATCTTGTCTGTGATGTGGTCAGCATTTGCGGACACATTAGATCGTGTTGCCACTCACGCTGCTCTTTCCTCCTCGTTCAGAGCATCCCAGTTTTTGTATTTGCCCTCCTCGTTGATTGCGAGGAGAGAGTGAGCAATGCTATTATGGTTTCTTGAGAACATTATCAAAACTGCGATGACTCCTGGAGGCATCATCATGATTCTTTCCGAGGCAATTGAGTCTGCAAAAATTGTTCCGTTCTTGTAGGTGCGTACGGTCTTTTGCTGGACCTCGGTATTTCCGTATAGAGTGCTGAGGTCCACATAACTCGAGGTCTCATTGATCCATGGATCGGTCCTGGAACTCTGGAAACATTCGTGAATGACAATGGTGGCGAAAGAGAAGAACAGTCTGTTCAAACCACTGGGATGCTCGCGGTATGGTCCCTTCCGCTTGAGTAGCTGTTCATATACTAGTTCAGGATCCGGCAAATTGGGGCCTTTAGGCCTCAGAGGTGGTACGCTACGTGAATATGGGCTGCCAGCCTTGCCCATTTCCGGATGATGTGGGTTGTTGTTGCCTCCATCGTGTCTTCTGTATCGTGCTGTGGGTCCGGTCAGAGTTACTGGTGGATGAGGGAGGTCGTTGTAAAGCATCTTGATGAAGCCTTCCGAGACCATTGCAGACAATCCACTATCTGGCGGAGCTGTCTGTAATGCAGCTACACCGTGCTCGAGAAGCAAATCCTTATCGTCCATGGGCTCGCCAGACGCGATAGTCGTCAAGCCTTGTGCCACAGTCGCCATATTCTTCACGCCCATGTGTGTTAGATCATGAATGAGCGAAGTCTTCTCATTCAGAGGCTTCAGATCCGCTTCGCCATTTGTTTTGCGGTCAGGAGCGGTAGAGGGCTTTCTCCTGATCGATCCGATCAAAGTCTTGAGCTGACCGACTGCCATGATCGTGATCTAATAAGTGTAGAGTGAGTCGGAAATTTGACGAGAGCGAACGATGAAAGTTGGACAGAAAACTCCTAAAGTACCTGGGGCTTCCTAGCAATATATTATATGCTCGACATGTTATCCTCGTCATTACATAGGGGCGATGCACGATTCCCACCTAGCAAGATAAATGGAACGCACATGCACGTGCTTGATGCCCACATGTTTTCCACAGATGCAAAGATCTACATACAGCTCGTATGCATCGGTCCACTGACTTTCCATAGCATACTTGCTTTTAATGACTAGCTCACAGCTTGTGGCTGCCGATACTTGCGATTGGCTGGGGACCTTCCGTGCTCAGCATTGTGCGTAGATACGATAACTGCGGAGCGTGTTGATCGGCAGTCCCTGGATGTCTAGCAAGATGCGCCTAGTACGTGATTCGCAACTAGGTGACATAAAGCTCGATGCACTAGCTGTGGAACCTCGATGCCACTCAGAGTAATTAAGATCAGAGGCTTGCAGCAGTTTCATGATCTTCGCAATGATCATTATTGGTTGATTCAGGTCAGACATAGTAACGGCTTCGCTGACCCTGGACTTGCATACCCCGATGAGGGAGATTGAGAGGAAGATCGATGTCTTGTTGAAGCTATCTGACAAGCTGCACACGTACCAACACTGCCTATTTCTGCATGCTTGTTGATAGCTTGGCAAGACGGTGCGCCAGAAGTACCTGTATCCGCCTACCAACCGCCACGCTTGTGCAAAAGAATATCATTAGCGTCTGATAGCCGAACATCGTTCCTGCACCCCCAGTTGGCTTGATCGAATTTATTCTTACTACCCAAAGCGCCTGCTCTTCTGAATCTGTCGACTGGAAGTGTATGACAAAATATCTTGCACAGAATAGATAGGGGGTAATAGAGAGAGAGAGAGCGACAATCTCCCGACAACAAGCTGCTCTGACGCGTCTTCTATCGCGTGCTCTCTAGAAAGCTGTAACAACTTCGTTCCGGACTCTTCTCATCGCATACTGCCTATCGCTTCTTCTGTCGCTTTGCTCTGACACCCGTTGTGATTTCGACAATATTCCTGCAGCTTGAAAAGCTGAGCTTCTGAAACTCCCGGATCGGGCAAATGCACTACCGTTTAGAGTTTTGAACTCGCAGGCCTACAGCAGTAGTGTAGCGTGCTATGCTGATCCCATACCATGTGGGCCGGAGAGATCGCGCTCGCCGGTAGATCGCACATGTTTGGTAAAGCGGATCGGGACGTGACCGTCATCCTGGAAAATGTTTCGGGATCTGCAATATACGAACTCGATTGGCTTGGAGCACAAATCGATTGGCACTCAATAGTGTGGTGGTCGAAGACACCGTATGGAGGAAGGCATGTTGGATGTGCATGACATCGAGCTGATCCGACCATGTGCCACTTCTAGCACCTCGCCATCCCCTCCTGTTACTCCTTGCAACACTGCAAACACTTACCAAGATCATTCATCCCATACCGCATAGTCATCAGTCATGGACCGACGTTCGTCATATCCAATGCAATCAGCACCCATGTTCTCGCCAACACAAGCTGTAGCTCCAGAGCAGCCATCTACCAAGTCGACCACACGTCAATTGCCAAGGTATCTCCACGCCATAGAGGATGGAAAATCGCCCAAAGGTCGGACTTTGATCATCTGTCTGGATGGCACTGGCGATAAGTTCGACGGTGATAACAGCAACATCGTACACCTCGTCAGCTGCCTAAAAAAAGATGACCCACGTCAGGTCACGTACTATCAGACAGGCATTGGCACATATAACTCCGGAGGTCTAAGCAACGGCATTGCAGCGGCTGTAGACATGGCAATTGGCAGTGGTCTTGGTGTCCACGTGAGAGATGCCTACCGCTTCTTGATGCAGACATATCGTGAAGGCGACAAGATCTGTTTGTTTGGCTTCTCGCGAGGTGCATACACAGCTCGTTGCCTGGCCGGCATGCTTCATAAAGTTGGCCTCTTGCCAGCACACAACCAAGCACAAGTGCCCTTCGCATACAAGTTCTACAAGGACGACACTCAGAACGGATGGGACATGAGTGCCGATTTCAAAAGAACGTTTTGCATTGACATCAATGTCCACTTTATCGGCGTCTTCGACAGCGTCGCTAGCGTCGGCCTCATCCCGCGAAAGTTGCCGTTGAGCAGTACACCAAAGAACAAACCATCTTACTTCAGACATGCAATGGCTTTGGACGAGCGCAGGTCTAAATTCAAAGTATGCAGATATCAGCAGAAAGATCACACCGACCCCGAGTCTCGATGGACCACAAAGGCCGCAACTCAAGGACAGTCCGAACCTTCACGACAAAGGCTCGAGTCTACCAGCACTACTAATACATACACTGCCGAACATGAGAAGAGATTAAGACTGGGATCAGACGGCGATACCGTCATCCGAGAGGTCGACTGCCAAGAAGTCTGGTTTGCAGGCTGCCACGCCGATGTAGGCGGCGGCGCAGTCGCAAATGCCGAGAGACACAAGCCCTCTCAAATTCCTCTCCGCTGGATGATACGTCAATGCTTCGAATGCAACACCGGTATCCTCTTCAACACGCATCGCCTCGCAGAAGAAGGGCTAGATGTACACATGCTTTCCCCAGTCTATCATCGACTAGAGAAACCAATCATTGGTCCATCACCTGATACGATGGAGAAGTATCAACAAGGCGAACTCGCACCAATCACTCGCCGCTCCACTATCCTCGAAGCTCAAGATGACGATCACAGAAATGGTCTCCTTGACGTGAATCTCTACCAAGATGCCGAGAAGCGAAAGATTGCCGAACACTGGATGCCCGAGCAAATTGAAGACTACTTTGATGCTATTACACCATTCAATGATCAGCTTGTACAAGCAAAATTCTGGTGGCTGTTGGAGTTTTGGCCAATCAAAGTTCGAGTTCAGTCCAAGGACTCGGATAACTGGATCAAGAAGGTCAGTATCAATAGAGGAAGATATAGAGTTGTGCAGGAGTTGGAGCCGAGATTACATTGGACAGTGCAACAGCGTATGCAGGATACGAGTTACAAGCCGCAAGTCAGACTCGGGAGAAATGCCGCTTGGACGTTTGTAGTCTAATTGTGTTACGATTATCTTTTCTGCACTGCTTCTCTCTCTTTGGTATACGACAGATTGGATGATTGTGACTGCTGTCTGGCTCGTTTGTAACTATCGGCAATCTCATTAGTTCGCGCCCATTTGCCCTCGTGGATCCATTTCTTCTCTTCTCTCGAGAGTTAATATGCATAATGCATGAAGGTAGTACTGATGTATCGCCCTTGTGTGAGCCCGTTGTTCTTCGGTTTCTCCGGTCGCTCTCAGTTATGATACACTCACTCGAACTCTTGTGCAGCCTCCCTAATTAATCGAGCCAGGTCTTTGTGCGCCCAGAGCACATTGTGAAGTTTGAGGCAGGACTCTAAGTCTTCCTGAAAAGTCTCGGTCTTCCTGCAGACTGACTCCTGCTTAGCCGGCGTGGTACGAATCGCCGATGTGACCCAAAGGTCTACACCTTCGCTCAAAGTCAGGGTATCCAGTTGTCTTAAACCCTGGCGGACCCTGCGAACAAGCAGTATGAGGGACAGAAGCCTTTCGGCAAACCGCTGTCTGATATCGCCATATGTCCGATTCAAGATCGGGCTTGTCAGAGCGAATCTTGTCAGAGCGAGTTCTGGGTGCAGCGATATGTCGATGAACAAGCGGATGTCAGTTTTGAGTAACAACATTGGCTGTACAATCGAATGAGCCTGGCAAATAGTCTTCGTGAAAGTGCGGCGACAATCAGGCGGCGAGACTGGCTTGGTCGAGGATCCATTCTGGAAACCGAAGACGCGCAATTTCGGCAAGCGCTGATTGACAAGGTCGACAACGAACTTCATATCATCAGCAGTCATAGTTCCAGATGTGTTGTTGATGACGAGTGAACGGATCATACCAAATCTCAAAGAGTTGGAGTGATCGAGATATTGAAGCAGAGGTATGAAAGCTGACGCAGGATCTTGAGTTTTGCCGACAAATGGGAGCCATCCGAATGCATAAACAAGATCTGCGTCGTTGTAGATGGTTTCACTTGCTTCCGCGTAGATTTTCTTGTTGACGTGTGCGAGAGAGGTCAGATCCGGGAAGTCGCGGTGGTGGTATGTGAAGGATGGGACGTCAACATGGCAGTGCTCAGCCGAGTGAATCTCATTGTCGGGATGTTCAGCTTGTGTGCAGCGAGAGCGACTCCGTGTTATCTTGCTATCGCCCAAGGGGTCTTACGTGAAGGCGATGCGATTTCCATCTCTAATTGGGTCGACGAGCAGAAAGCCATAGACGATTAGTCGAATCTCCGTTGGCAGATCTGTAAAGCAGGCCATGTTTGTGGTCGATGTTGAGAGAAAAGAAAGAAAGGAGATGGAACTGTTGGTGATGACCATGGAGATCCTAGGAGAGAAGTCGCGTCGGTGTGAAAAGGCGTGTCCGTGTATGAGAAGAGAGACGTGGGTGAAACTCAAGCCCGCTGTGAAAGTCGTGAACATCAAGGTGAAATCGCTTTACACTCACCACTCGGCGTGCTCCAATTCTGCAAGACGACTACGCAAAGCTGTCTGTGTACGAGTAAATATTTCCCTCTTGCACTTACTCTCTTGGCAACTTGCTCATGCCCATTAGGCCCATTAGGTTGCCAGCTGGACCAGCCATGCCGCCCTGACCCTGGAAACTCTCAAGCATGTTCTTCAGCATCTCGTAATGTGGATCACCTTCCTCTCCAGCAAGCAGGTCTTCATCATCGCTGCTCTCATCGTCTATCGTCGCCGGCTGTGCCTTTGCTTTTCCCTTGCCTTTCCCTTTATTTCTTCCTTCGATATCTTCACGGACTTTGTCCTCGAATCTGACGTTCTTACCAGCAGCATTCGTGTCCGGCGCAGCGTGTGGCGTGAATGACTTGCCCTTGCCCTTACCCTTCTCCTTGGTCTTCTCATCAGTGCCGTTCTTTCTCGACGCATGTATTTCTTGCATCATCTTCCAGATTTGCTCAGCCTCTTTCTCATCATCTCGCTCCATCTCCTCTTCGTCTTCCATCTCAAGCGCCAATTTTCTAGCTTCAGTGTTCAAGCCGTTGGTCTCTTTCTCTGTGTCGGGCATACCCATCATCTCGCGCATTGCCTGCTCGAATTCAGCGTCCGTGAAAGAGGCGGCCTTGTCTTCGCCTTCGTCGTCGTCGTCGTCGTCGTCGTCGTCACCATCGGAGTCAGACGGCGAAGAAGAGCCCGAAGAGAATGTTTCAGCACCGGTCTCTTCATCTTCGTTGAGGAACTTCTCGAAGCGTGAAACCATGTCCTGCAGATCCTTTTGTGTCGACTCATCGCCAAAGCCTTGGCCCTCGGGCATGTCGTCTGTTGCTGCGCCACCACTACGGCCCTTAAGCTCCTTGTCGAAGTCTTTGAAGTCAATGTCGAGCCATTTGTCGTCATCATTTGTCTGTGGCCATGCCTTGATCTCCTCATCTGATGGTAGTGTATCTTCCTCTTCCTCCACGTCCTCAAGTAACATATTCATCTCCCTGACCTCACGCTTGTTCTTGTTCTGCGGATCACGAAGCATCATCTCGAAACCGCATGACAGCTTCATGCCTAGCAGAACAGGCTTTTGGTGGATGTGTGGCGTTATACCCACCCAAGCTGGCGGCGGAGGAAATTCTTGGCTAACGAGTTGTGCGTAGCCGACTTTGGGAAAGCGGACGCTTGTTGTGACGAAGTCCTCGGGTGGGAAGAGAAGTGTGGCTGTGTCCTTTGTGGCGAGTGGTCTTACGGCAATAGGGTCGCGAAGATAGAATGCTTCGACAGCTGGGGCCACATAGGCAGGGTTACGATGAAGCAGATATGCGAGTCGACGGGGTACAGAGAGTAGTGCGCTGTGTTGGCTTTTCGTAATGGCAGCAGGGTGATCTCGCAACCGATGGAAAGCTTCTTCTTCGATCATGGGCGAATGTAACGTCGAGTGCGGAGTCTGCCGCAGGAATTGTAGTGCCTGTGATATTTCGATGTCACCGGACAGGCCAGGAGTGACAGGTCCTGACGCTCCAGAGCCGGCATTTCGTTGAAGCGGTATGATGTGCAGTTGACCACCATGGATCCAAACGCGATTGTCGGCCAGTTCGGGCTCCAGCCATTTTGGCAGCGCGTGTGCTGCTTCGGCAAGCAAGAACTCGCCGTCCGGATCGCGGACTTGAAACCATGCTGAGGGATTCCGTTGGCTCAGCTCTAGCAGCAACCACACGATGAGCCATTCATCTGCTATTGAATCGCCAAAATTGGTGCGTCCGTGGAGATAGTACTCGTGGCCGGGGATTTGTAAATTTTCATGAGGTGTGTCGTCTGTACCGCTGGTGTTGGAGTCAAGTCTGGCGTCAATCAAATCTAACTGGAGTTTCTCGCGCTGCCAGATATAGTTCTTGAGATCCGCTGATTTGAGAAGTCCAACGGCCGCAGTTTGGATGGCTTTCAGTTTTTCTCGCCGCGCAAAATCAGTCTTGAGTTTGGCATCGATGACGAAGATAGTATATTCAATACAGTCGTCCGGCAAGCGTTTGGTGAAATCAGAGAAGCCGTCTCCTCCACCAAATCCATCAAAGTCTCCTGCCTCTTCGTCGTCGGTGTCTACCTCCTGAACTCGATCTTGGTCTTCCAACATTCTCGAGCAGTACTTGGTACCGCAGCTCGTGAGAGGATGAATCTTCCAATGACCAGGCGACGAGATGCTGGTGGCAGTGATGCGCCGGGCCCGAGACGGCAGAAAACTTACCGACTCGCGGTGGTCTGAGCTCAACCTCTTCCAGCCTCTTGTTGGGTTCACCGCCTTTGAGCTCCCTCTGTCTATGTCTGTTAATAGCTTCTTGTTTAATGACGGAGCGATGTTCAAGCCTTAACATTATATAAATCTAGGGTTGTGTAATATGTGGTGCTGTCCAAGGAGCACGTAGCGCGTTCTTATGCTATCTAACTTCGATGAACTTGATTGAAGAGGCAGCGATTTTCCACGACTGGCAGCACGGTAGGCGGTGCATGATTGAGCTGACGAGATTCATCTGTACAGCATACCGTTTCCCAATGGAACGAGAATTCCCTGTGCGAGTAAGTGCAACTACGCTCCAGTTTGAACAGAACATGTCGCACCGCTCGAGAGATAGTCACCGCGTATCCTACTTGGTAGGCATGATCGGTCCGCTACAGCCCTCCCAAATAACTATGTGCTGCTTATCACTCAAATCGCGACAAGTTCAAGTCTCTCGAAAGTCTTATGGTGGACCAGTGCTATATTACACAAGGACGCTGATCGATGTAGACGTACGCAAGCTACAGTTCCCTACGCGAACAATAGACAGTGCCGCAACGACGTGCAGTTCCCCTCTGGATCAATCTTCTACAGCCCGATATCATGCTTCTTAACGACATGATGAGAATGTCTGGGCACTGATGGTAAGACCGAGCGCACCGGTCCCGGCTGGGCCCACAAGAGATCAAAGTTTGAGACCTTCGCCAATACGTCCGACGTCACAGGTGCTCTCAGAGGCTCCCTCCCTCATGCATCAGAAGATGTGGCTCTAAAGCTCAAACTCGAGTCTCGAACGCCCAGGCACACATTCCACCACAACGCCTGAAGTTCAAGGCTCCAAGGCACCAACACCTAAAACATGCTCACCTCCTCGACTTCCCCCGCCAGACCTTCAATCCATATATACTAGTTATTTCATGGCCCTCTTGTCCCCAGCCAAGTAGAGGCCACCCCTCCTACCCGACTGGAGTGTCTGTGGCCGAGCTGGCTGGTGCGGGCATTCGACAACCCCCCTTCGCACCGGTGACCGTGCACGAGTTCAAGCCTCGTGATGCTCAAGTACTTTCGCTGGGATAATAAGAGAACGCGGAGGCTGCCGGTTTCTTTCCATCATACCCAACTGGGTGTGGTGGTTTCTTTTGCTCCTGCCGTAGCCAATACGACCCGACTTTGCAAGGGTGTGGTTTTTGCACAAGCTTTCAATGATGCTGGAGTGATGTATGAGTTTAACCCATTATTCGAGTATCTGCAGCGTGCGAATCAGCGGATCGGCTGCAGTGAATACATACACACATGTACTAGCTTGCTCTTTGACTCCGAGTCACTCATGTTGGTGCACAATGACATGTCGATTCTGATTATTGGTCAAGAAGGCCCAAAGCTATTCATCAAGCCGAACACCACATCCCCCCTCGTGATCAACCATCTTGAAAACAAGCCCGCTGATCATCATAATCATCAAGAATTGTAGTAACACGAAAACATTATCTCCAACTTCCCCTTCTCCTTCTCCGCAACAATGCTTGGATGGCTAGCCTTTCTCGCCTGCATCTCCAACGCGTCCATCTCTTCCCACAGCGCCTGTTCCTGCTCTTTCCTTGTCAACACTCCAAACGTCTCCACCAGATCAAAGTCGTCTCTTTCCTCCTCGTCAAGCTCACCTATTTTACGTCGATGCTGGGCAAACCGTAGTGGGGTCTTTGACGGCTTGATCTTACGCACGAAATCTCTTCGTCGAGAATGATAGCGTACAGAGCGAGGAGACCAGAAGTCTTTTGCCATCTCAGCAAGCTCTCGCATTCGTGCCTTTGCAAGAGCTGGTGGTGAAAGATCGAGTGCACGCTTCCAGATACCTAGAGACAGGCACGTGGAGATGATGTCAGAGATATGAGTGTGAATCGCTTTGTCGAGAGTGGTGCCATGGCTGGGTATGACCACGTCGACAAGACCGATATCTTTGGCTTGCTGAGCGGAGATGGGCAGCATATCGCGAAGGAGGTGGCGAGCTGCATTGTGACCTACACGACCGGGGTAGGTGAGAGTGTGATATTCGCTGCCGAACAAGCCTAAGGCTCGATAGGCGGGATTGATAACCACGTTTTCGCCGGCAATCACGTAGTCAGTAGCAGCTGCGAGAGCTACACCTCCAGCAGCGGCGTTGCCACGAAGCGTAGAAATGGTGGTGATGTTGTGAGCGGAAAAGTCTTGCAGGAGTAGCAAGACCACATCGTTCATAGCATTTATGTTGATCCAAGACTCGTAAGCTGGATCCGAAGCAACCTCTATGACATTGAGATGTATACCATTTGAAAAGTAGCTGCCACCTAATAGCACTACTGCAGATAACGGAGATGCCTGAGTGTGCGTGTCGAGAATGCTTCGCAAGACAGCATACATGAGCTGGCATTGACAAGTACTCATCGCTCCGTTGTAAAAATCGAATGTCAAGTAAGCGACGCGTTGACCTGTAGCGATGTTACCGTACTCGACGAGGATCTCCTGGAATGTCGGATATTCGACCCGGCTGAAGTCTGCGGGCAGTGAAGGTAGAAACTGAGGCAACTTCTCAAGGTCAATAATGCCAAGTTCTGCGAACAATAGTACGGCAGGTGCTTTGGGCCAAAGAGAAGCATCTGTCTTTTTCTTGACACGACGAGCGTGTGTGATCCATATGCCTTTATTATCAAGTGTGTTGAAGCACACGGCGTCATTGCGAGTACCGATGATTTTGCCGGGCTTCACACTAATATTCGACATGTGCTGGCCGTCTTCGACGAAACCACCATAGAGGTACAGACTAGGGCCAAGGAAGTTGGTGAGACAACCAGGCTGAGAGTCTGAAGCTCTTATAAGCCTCGAGATCATCCTGGCGGAGTGTCGACTGATGTCGAAGTCTCGTTGAGTGGCTTTCAAGAAGGGCAATGGAGCTGTGTGGCCTCCGTGAAATCGCTCACCTGTAGTCACAGAAGCGATCTTGTATTCAGCTTTGGCTTCCAGCTTGGGAGCCGCACGGCTCCAGTTATCAGTGTCACCAATGATGTGAGTGACTTGCTCTTGGAATGCAAGTTGGACTCTGTCGAGAGCAGCCAAGGTTGCGGAGACAGCCGCACGAGTGACATCTCCTCGATAGAGACTCGATTTGGTAAGGTGGTGATCATCGATGTCGAGTCTGAACTGCTCGAAAGCCCAGACTGGGCCAGCATCGTATTCCGCAATAGCTTGCAGAACAGTGACAGCCCAATGAGTTCTGCCGTGCTCAGACCAGATATCTTTGCTCATGACTCTTTCGAGGTTATCATCCGTTCCGTCTTCGCCCATGATGATAAAGTCCAGTGCACTAGGGCCACCGTCTCCAGGAGCTCCAGGATGGACCACCAATGTCATGTATCTGGTATAGATCTCTGTAGGCACGGCAGATGTAAGGAAGGGACAGACGACCAGATGTGGATGTGCCATACGTACGGCCTCAATCATGGTCTCGGCCGATAATGCGTACTCAATCGTGATTTCATGATTGGGTACCAGAGTCAAGTACAGACGCTGTGATAAAGAATTGTGTGCTGTACAGAGAAGTAGAATTTTCATGCTGTTGATCAAGGCCGTAGACTTGGAAGGTGACTAGTTCGATGTGAATTGTCGGAACGTTCACCGAGCACCTCGACATGCTCGTCATATATACAGCGTCTTCGAGAAATCTCTTGCCAATGATTCCCAGGGACGTCAGCGGCGACGTACACGTGGAGGCTTGATCGTGTATCTTGCCTGGGCAATCCACGAGAGATTTTGTATGGTGATCGGATCGATTTGGAATGGCGATCAAAGTAAGATTGCTGCTGGTCTAAAATCCTCGGAGTGGACCACGACACGGTAAAGTCTGGGTTGGAAGCACTGTCCAGTCATATCTCTCTGTCTTTACGCAAGCGTTTGTTTCGGAGTCGTACAAGAAGTCTCGAGCCATGGATAGTACGAGCTTGTGCATCCTTGAATCAGGGACATCGATCTACCTCGAGTGGCAGCCACAAAGGCGTGCCAAAGTGCCGAGATGTCAATAGTGTAATCTACGGACGCAGTCGAGCCTATTGGGTCTTTGTCAAGAGCGTCTATCCTACCGAGTTCTTCTGTTGATGCGAGTCAGCTCAGACATATATGCCGCAGATCAGGTACTAAACTTTCAACAAACCAAAAACAAGAATATTAGCAAAGCTGGAATGTTCCGAAGGTGTGGGTACACTTGCTCTAGGAGTTGAGATGATCCTCGAAATCAGAATCATGATGCATATGATCATCCCATCATAGCGTCAGACTCGGTCAAGCCGCGTTGATGAAGGTTGAAGAGAAAATTAAAGTAGGGCGTCTTGCAGTCTTTGCGAAGAGAATTGAGCTTAAGCACATGTTTTTGGGTCGACCGAAGTATGCTTGTAGGAAGGAGCATCTGCCGACCAGTCGGTGTCTGTTCCACCGGAGACTCCAGACTCTGATAGCGACTTTCTTCTTCTAGGAAAAGACAAAGAGATACATACTAAGGATCAGCCGCGTTTAACCAAGCGACTGGCCAGTGTTAAGGCGGTCCTCTTGCCAGAACAAGCTTCTCCCAAAGCCCCGGAATGACCAGAAACATGTCTGGGGTCTCGTCGAATCAATCGTTAGAATCCAAGATGAAGCATTACAACAAAGGCTTTCATCTGAGGCTCGCTGACAAGCTTTGGGGTCGTGTGTTGTTGAAAGTATGAATTTGCTTGAAGAGTCTACGTGCAGGTAGCTCCGACTAAACAACATTTCCACACTTCGCGCGTGATAAAAAAAACAGTCACAATATGCCTCGAGTCACGGCGACAGTAGTAAAGCCAAAGATGATTGGCCATTCGAGAGTAAGGCTACTCCAACTTTGCTTGCACCACACGTCAATTGACATGTTACAGAAGACGTCTCGAAAGTCACCACAAAATACCGATGATAGTCCAAGCCAGGTCTTCATGTTTCTCGACCTGCCATCGGAGATTCGCAACATGATCTATGGCTAGGTCTATACGAATTCAGATCACAAGCTCAAGTTTGGTCGAAGATACTTGCCCAAAAAGTCAGAGAAATCGCCCGCTCGTTGGAAGCTTGCAGGGAGATGGCAACACAGAGACGACATCCTCCCAAAATCCGACGCCATCGAATCCAAGGCTGAAATTCTGATCGCCATGAACCTCTTGCGCACTTGTCGACATGAATACAGTGAAGCGCACTTGATTCCCGGGCCACTAATATTTTCGCTTTTCATAATGGTCCGGTCTATCACCGGTTCTGTCTCATGATTGGCGAAAAGTGTCACTTACTCCGCCGAATCCAGGTCAGTGCTGCTGGGAGCTTTAAAGAAAATAATCTTCGTCAAAGAGACTACTGTGAATTGTGCGGATTGGAGCTTGTGTATGTAATAATGAGCATGACAATCGATTGTGCGGCGTGAAAAATAGTGCCGACGATCGATCATGGGGTTTTGAAAGCTTTGGGGAGCATGAGGAATTGGCCGTTGCGAGTGAACAAACATCGCGATCGCGGACCACCACTCTCAGCTGAGACAAGGCTGCTCTTCACCGTCCCGTCCGAATATCCAATAGGATTAAAGCCTTTGTGCAAGATAGCGCAAGAGCAGTGCGATAAGTTCATGAGGGGTTTTGGTGAAAGTAAGTCCCGCTGGGACTGCAGGTTGGAACATCATATTCGGCATATCGATGACCGATCATTCGAGTTGTTCCTCTCGTTGGACAAGCCAAAACAAGAGTAGCAACGGGCGTAGGTCCGCTCATCTCATTGAGAGACCGTCAGGGGCTCGAGTGGCCTGGGGTCATAGATCGATACAGCGACCACTCGTGCGTCCAGCATTGGTAATGCACCAAGAAACTACAACCGTGAGTTGTGAGACCTACCTCTTCGAGGCCTCGCGCTGTGCTAGCGAGTTTTGAAGCTCTGGACGAGATCTCTTGCATGGATGTAGTGGCATTTGACCCAATCAAACACGTCTTCACTCCCCAAGAATCGAGCAACATCGCCCTCGGACTACGGCCGTAAAGGCTGAGGTACAAAGAGAGGGGAAGCACTCACGCTATGCAGGTGATTGCAGACTACCTCTTGCCCTTCTTGCCCTTTGCACCGCCAGCAGTAGTGACACTCTTGAGTGCGGCATGTCCAAAGTCTTTGATGTGCTGGTGAAGTCTAGTCTTGGACGGGAACTTTGCGTCGCACATTGCACACTTGAAGTTGTTTTCTTCTTGTTCTGCGGAAACAGCAGCGGCAGCGGCAGCTCGCTTCGCCCTCTTTTGGGCAGCTTTCCCCTTCTTAGGTGCTTGTTTCGAAGGCGTGAGATCTGAGTCTGAGTCGATACCGAGAGCTGTGCTGGGAGATTGGTTGAGAGGATCTTGAGTCAGGCGAGCTTTCACTTCTGAGGCGGGAGCGTACTCGTCATCTGAAGAGTCGGCCGTGTTGACTGTCTGTTCAGTGGGTTCTTCGTTCACGGCTGTAGGTGGTATGGATTGAGCAGTGCCTTCGTCGTCAGACTCGGATAGGTGGCCCTCCAAGGTGAGATCATTCATGTTTGTTGCTGCGTCATCGTCCATCACTGGATATTCATCTTCCTGTAGAGGCTCGTCTTCCATCATGGGATACTCGCTCTCTGGTAGCGGTTCGTAGTCCTCAGCGTCAAGCGGTGTAGCGTCTCCGCTTGTCGGCTCGCTATCCAGATTCAAGTGTGCGTTCTCCTTCTGCATCTTCTTTCTCAAGGCCTGGACGGCCTTCTGGTGTTTCTTGCTCTTCTCGTGTGCATCCCATTGCTTCTCGCTCTTGAATGTCTTTTTGCAGGCAACGCATTCGTAGACCTCTTCAACCTCGGATTCGCTCTCCCCGACAACACCTTCGTTCTCGTCTTTCGAGATGGTCTGGGCCCACTCGGGGATGGCGGACTCTTCTGTGTTGACGTGGTTCGCGGCTCTTGCTCTGGCAGCCTGGGCAGCGGCTGCGTCACGCAGAACTTTCTGGCGCTCGGCCTCTGTCTGGGTGTTCGGTATGTATCTCGGGTCGCGCTTGCGGACAAAGGCGACTAGGGCGCGGACTGAATCGTTGAACTCGCGGATGCCTTGTTCGCGGAAGCGTTGGTTCTCCTTCTCCATCATACGACGGTAACGGCGATCTGGAGCTTCTGACAGGCGGTACTTGTCGCACCAAGCGAACGACTTGCGAGTGCTGAAGGACAGCCAAACGGCATAGAAGGACTTGGGCACGTCGTCATAGTGGTCGTCCTTGTGGCCGAACGACGGGTAATCGGGCAGGTCGACATGCTCCCATTGGGCAGCGGCCTCCTCTTCCTCGGCCAACTGGTCGAAGGTCTCGCGAAGATAGCCAAAGAAGCCAGATGGAGCGTCGGTGAACTCAACGCCACTGTTGAATTTCCGCAGCATACGAGCCAGATCTTCCGAGCTCGTCATCTTGACATTGCCATACTCGTACTCGCCAGCACCAGCACCAGCACCTCCAGTGGAGGGATCATCTCCGCGTAGGATCTGAGACTCGTGTGAATCGTACCAAGACCTTTCCTGCGGATCCGAGAGAACTTCATAGGCCGATTGCACTTCGGCAAACATCGACGTGGCAGACTCGACGTTCCCATAGTTGCGGTCAGGGTGCAGCTCAAGGGCCTTGCGACGGTAGGCTTTCTTGATTTCGTCTTCGGTGGCATCGCGTTCAATACCGAGAAGTGTGTAGTAGCCAGTCTTTTGTGCCTCAGGGGCAGCGTCCTGGGCGCCGCTGGCCGACGACTGTCCAGCACCCATGTCTTCACTTGACGACGAGTCGAGTTGCAGCCAACTTTTTTGATGCTTGCAACATGTCACACCGGCTAGATGCTAGCGTGAGCTGATAAGATAAGGCAAAGTGGCAGTCTTGGCAAACGCGTCCCGCATCGCGCCTGCCTATCACGCTTTCTTGCGGGCGCGCGTCAACCTGTAGCGAATGTCCATCTTTTTGTGAGGACCAGACTCACTCACCCTTGGTCGTCTTCAGTGCGTATTGAGGCAGGCGTTGAGCTCACTTTGACGGCTCATCCGTCATCGCTCTGCCGGAGCACGATATTCCGACCGACCATGGCCAACAAGCGACGACACACCTCGGACCATGAGGCCGACGACAGCTCTCCGCCCTCCTCACCGAAGCGTGCACGAACCAACGGCGATGCTGCAGACGACGACACTGCCCTCGAATCAGAGACAGTCGACGGTGGTTACACATACCAGTATCACAGCCATGTCAACGAGGACCACAACCTGCACCTCGATGTCTCCTCCGACGAGGGCGAGGATCCGCAAGCAGAGATTCGTGCAACTCAGCTGGTTCAACGTCACTATCAACAGAACAAAGAGAACAAGGCTGCTGAACAGGGAATCATCGAGGAGGTCTACATGGAGAATTTCATGTGTCACAGCAAGCTCCGCATCCAGCTGGGTCCTCTGATCAACTTCATCATCGGTCACAACGGAAGTGGAAAGAGTGCCATTCTCACTGCCCTCACAATCTGCCTGGGCGTCAAGGCTTCTCAGACCAATCGCGCCGGCAGTCTGAAGAACTTCATCAAGTCTGGCGAGGAGTCTGCATACGTCGCCGTCAAGATCAAGAACCAAGGCGACATGTCCTACTATCCCAACGATTACGGCAAGTCCATCATCGTCGAGCGACACTTCACGCAGACCGGGAGTGGCTTCAAGATCAAGAACGCAGAGGGAAAGACCATGTCTACAAAGAGAGCCGAGCTTGAAAACATTGTCGACTTCTTTGCTTTGCAGCTGGACAACCCGATGAACGTTCTATCTCAAGACAAGGCTCGCGAGTTCCTCAGCGGCTCTTCTCCTTACGACAAGTACAAGTTCTTCATCAGAGGTACACAACTGGAAGCGCTCGATGGTGACTACCGTATTCTCGAGGACCAGTTGGACGGCATCGAAGTCAAGCTGGAGCTTGGCACGTCTGACCTTGAAGTTCTGGGAAGAAAGGCAAGGGAAGCCGAAGCCAAGAAGAAGCTCATCGACCGTAGTCAGACCACCTTGGAAAAGATCAATCAATTACGCTGGCAGCATGCTTGGGCTCAAGTTGAGGAGCAAGAACGCGAGCTCGAAAGAATCGAAGAGCAGATTCGCCAGGCTGACAACAAGATCACCATGCAGCAAGCCTACGCCGACCAAGCCAGCAAACTTTACGACGAATCAAACACCACCCGCGAAGCAAACGCCAGTGTCATCACAGATCTCGAAGAGCAACTAGGTCCACTTCAGGAGAATCTCACTGAGGTCAAAAGCATCTTCGACTCAACTTTGAACGAGATGCGAAACAAAAAGGCTGAACAGAGGAACATCAAGGAGGACATTAAAGCCTCAAAGACAACCATGAACAATCTAGAGGCCAAGATGAATGTTGAAAGAGCAAGGATAGAAAATGCCAGCGGTCCTGCTCACGCCCAAAAAGTATCCGAACTCGAGAATGCTCGAGTCGAACTCCAGGAGGCGAAGCAACGCGAAGAAGAGCACAACTCGCAGAGGATGCAGATCGACAACAACGTCAATCAAGCACAGAACGATGTTAGCAATGCTCGTGGACAGGCCTTGGAGGGAAAGAGGAAGGCGGTCCGTGATGCAGAAAATATGCTTCAGCAGCTACGGGACGATCAAGGTCAACAGGCTCGAGCCTTCCACCCGTCTGTCCACAACGTTCTCCGGCAGATCAGGAACGAGCGCCGTTTCTCGCAGGAGCCAGCTGGACCGATAGGTATGCACGTCAGACTGCTCAAACCAGAGTGGGCTTCTATTCTCGAGACCACATTCGGTAGACAACTGAACTCCTTTGTTGTCAAAAACGCTCAAGACAGCAGGTTGTTGTCGAGAATTTTGGAACAACAAAGATGGTAGGTATTCTGCGAAGAGAGGGCACGGACGAGACTGACCGATACCAGCGACGCAAACATAATAATCAACAACGGAAACCACATCGATACTTCACTGAATGAGCCAGATCAGAACCTCGTAACGATACTTCGGATTATGGAGGTAAATCAAGAACGGTGCTAGCATCAATCGTGTGAATACTGAATTCGACGCAGATCGACAATGATGCAGTCCGTAACTGCCTTATCATCAATCAATATATCGATCAGACTGTCCTGATGCCCGATCGACCAAGCGCTAACGAGCTTACTCAAGAGCAGCCGCGTAATGTGAGGGTCGTCATGTGCCACGATCAGCACAAGCGCGGAGCTGGCCATCGATACAATTCTACTAGAGCTGGAGGGTTCAACGTAGGACCAGTCCATCCCTGGACAAAGCAAATGCGCATGAAGACCAGTGTGGAGGCGCAGATGAGGTGAGTGTTTTCTCGTTGCAAAGAAGGGCCGGCGACTAACCAAAATCGTAGCATGGCACAAGAAAACTTGAACAGTGCCAAAAGAGATCTCCAAGCAGCCGAGAACCACGTCCGGACACTCGAGACCGCTCTCACTCGTGCAAAGCAGGCGAAGACCCGACATGATAGAGACACAAGGGATATCCGCCAGCAGCGGCAAAGATGTGAAGACCGCATCGAAGAGCTGCAGACAGAGCTCGACGCTGATGCTGTGAACGACACCAGCGCTTTGGACGAGCTTCACGCTCAATACACCGAAGCTGAACAGAATCTCCAAGCTGCGCAAGATACCTTCGGCGACTCGGTCAATGCCTTAGACAAGCTAGGAGACGACAACAGGATAATCAAACAACAGCTCGATGCTGCAACCAGGGAAGTCGAAGAAGCTCAAGCTCAACTCAACAAAGCACTGAAGAGGTTGGAAGACAAGACAACTCAGCGCGAGCTGACGCTTCGGGAAAAAAATGAAGCTCTCGAGAAAGTAGATCTTGCTCAGCAAGAGAAAGCGGCACTTGAAGAGCAGCGCGTTGAGCAGGACCGACTCATCCAGGATGAGTACTTGCCAGGAGCTACTGCAGTCAGCCGCAGAATTATCGTTGAGCCCGGCAACACTGTGGAGGTGTTGGACAGGAAACTTGAAAAGCTCGAAGAGGAAAACAAGCGATTCCAAGCTAGGTAACTTCTGAAGTCTGCCCTGACTTGATGGGCAAAGCTAACTCGATACAGTATTGGTGGCAGTCGTGAGGAAATCTATGAGAAGTGGCGCACCGCACACAAGGAGTTTGCTAGCGCCCAACGGAACTTGACTGGATCGAAGGATGTCGCAAAGGTGAGTTGACCTCGACTTGGGAGCATGAAGACTTGGCTAACATGTACGCAACAGAAACTGAAGTCGGCGCTGCTATACCGAAAGAGCCGTTGGAAGCTCTTCCGCAAGTACATCACAACAAGAGCGAAAATCACCTTTAGCTATCTGTTGTCTGAGCGCAACTTCCGCGGTCGCGTTCTTGTCAATCACACGGACAAGATGTTGGATATCAATGTCGAGCCCGACATTTCCAAGAACAGCGACAAGGGCCGTCAGACCAAGACTCTCTCAGGCGGTGAAAAGTCGTTCTCAACCATCTGTCTGCTCCTCTCAATTTGGGAAGCAATGGGCTCTCCTATTCGTTGTCTTGACGAGTTCGATGTCTTCATGGACAGTGCGAATAGAGAAGTCAGTATGAAGATGATGATCCAAGCTGCCCGTAGATCTGTTGGCAGACAGTTTGTGCTCATCACACCACAAGCTATGGGCAAGTATACCGAGGGTGTCCGGGATGTCAGTGTACACAAGATGGCGGATCCTGAGCGTGGACAGACGACACTTGACTTTGGTGCTGCTTGAGAGGGTGGACATCGCATCGGTGTGACCGACTTGATCGTTTAGCGTGACTAAATAGCTAGGTGTTGGCGGGAGTTTTCTGACGATAACGAATACGCTTTATGACTTCGACATATCTACCACAATGTTTGACGGTACATGTAATTTCCTGATCATGAAACACTCGACGACACAGAATTGCACAAAATGCCTTCCCTCTGGGTATGTGATTGAAAAAGTCTAGCGTATTCGAGTACGTCCTTCGAATGGCAAGATGCGGGAGAGCTCCACCATCTGGCCGCAGCTGCCTACCTATCAACAACCGACTTCTTTCGCCTCCCGCAACGAAATCAATTCACGCATACGCCCTTCTTGAAGAAACCATCACTGGATCCGATATAAACTTTGCCAAACAGGTCACTCTTCACCACGAGCCCGACAATGAACACGTTCGCGAGAACCACCCGAGTGGGCGTCAACTCCGTCATTCGCAACCAATTCACAACTTCGTCTGTCGCAAGAAAGTCAACTCTGACCCAAGTATTCTCTGACAAGGCCATTCATCGTATGCGCACCTCCGCTCATCTACCGATATCCCTTGGTCGCTTTTGCTGACGTATATTGCAGCTATTGGTCCTTATTACGTATGCGACATTGCTCTCCGAGGCTTCAGCGACCAGTGTTAACAACAGTAGTCTCAAGCCATCAAAGCCAACGGCTTCGTCTTCCTCTCTGCCCAACTGCCTGCTGACTCGCAATGTAAACTTGTCAGCGGCAGTGTGACGGATCAGGCACACAAGATGATTCAAAACGCTTCTCACGTCCTTGAAGCTGCAGGCTCAGATCTTGAGAAGGTCGTCAAAGTTAATGTAAGTTGACCTCTACCCTTGATACGTGAAGAGTGGAGCTGATGAAGATGCAGCTTTTTGTCAAAGACTTCCAGATGTTGGAGGAGCTTAATGAGGTTTATGGCAAGTACTTCCCACAGAGGCCTGCGAGGACTACTGAACAATGTACTTTCTTGCTGGCTGGGGCGGACATGATGATGGACATGGTTGCTGTGGTTGACAAAGAATGAACCTTTCGACTGGAAGCATAACCATACATAATGGAAGTAAAGCATATCTCCACTCATCTTCAGAGAGTCTACAGTTAGTTCATAGCTTGTTCTGGTCTCAGCGAGGTCCAAGGTTGCGAATTAGAGTAGGAGATAAGATGGAGTCAGGGTGATACCGCTCACGATTTAGACTTTGACCCGGAGCGGATCAACAAATGACCGCGTTTCTTTCATCTTCTTGACTCGACGTTTGTTGCGCCACCACCTCAGAGAAGACAGCATTCGAGCACGTGAACCGTTTGAAAACGAACTTTTTTGCTTGCCATCATCAGATGCCATTCACTTGACTTCGCACAACAAGCGAAATCTCGACGACGACATGCTCAATGGATCTGTGAATATTCCTGTACACTTTATCTGAAAATGCTCTGAGGATCTTTGCGCCTGGACCACCCGACTCACCTCAATACGGCAATAAAACTTGATCACCATGAAGTACGGTCACGAGTACGCGCAGCTACTGGCCAGTGAAGGATTTCCGGAGGAATGGATCTCCTCCGCCATCTCATATCGTCTGCTTAAAAAGTCAATCAAGAAAGTCCAACAGGAGTTAAGCGCTCTCGGTCTGAGTGCTTCAACACTTCAGCATTTGCACAGCGAATTCGGAGTGGAGGCACCAGGAGACAAAACTAGCGCAAACTTCGTTCCTGAGCTATGGGTCGCCGTTGACAGCGACAGTGGAGAGTTCTTGGATGCCCATCTAACCAAAGAAACAAAACAGTACTTTCTCTGGTTGGCCCAGAACAATGGCACGCAAACACCCGAGGGCAGACGCGTTAGTCAGATCTCACATGAATCCGACGGATCTTCCATATCAGAGCATGAGCAGCTGAACGCCACCATGCGAGCTTCTTCGGCAGAAAATGGTGCTCAGTGGGCTCATGTCCCTCTTCATACTGCAGCAAACTTCTTCGACCTCCTCGATCCAAAGTTGGCGCAGCTTGATGCTATCCAACATGTGGAAGAAAAGCGTCTGGAATCGCAGATCGTGGCACTTGGAACGGCTGTCACAACACTTACCGAGCCGGCGGCATTGAAAAAGGGCAGATACAAGGCTCGATCAGATGTCACAATCTGGCGTCAAATTCTCGCTTTGTATGTGCAACACGCCATATTCTTCTCACCTTACGAGAGAGACCGCGGGTCTCGTAGCTTTGATCAAGCAAAGTCGCATCTAGAGCTCTTCTCTAAAGATTTGGTCGATCAAGGTCTTGTCAAGAAGTTCAGGGAAAAGACGAGCAGGAACGCCTTCGATCATTTCGTCACCATCAACCTCGACATCCTGAAGGCTATGCGCTTCCAGGAGCTCAACATGGAAGCCGTACGCAAGATTCTCAAAAAGTTTGATAAGCGCACTGCATTGGGAGCCACAAAGGCTTATCAGAGCCACGCGAATAGTGGACCTTTTGCAAAATCAGTCGCAACAGAGATGTGTGCTGCCATGTCTCAACAAGTGGTCATCATTGTACCACAGGTTGATGACTACAGCTGTCCTGTCTGTTGTGATGTTGCCTGGCGACCGATCCGACTCGAATGCTGCAACACGGTCTTCTGCATTCGCTGCATGATTGAACTGCAAAAGTCGGCTTCGAACTGTCCCATGTGTCGATCAACTTCCGTCATTACTGCCGACTCTGGTTCTATCGATCAACAGCGTGCCGAATATCTGGTCAAATACTTTGCGACAGAAGTCAAGGAAAAGCAGAAAGCAAATGAGCTTGCTGTGGCCATCGACAAGTACGGCCCGGACTTCAAGAAGGGACCTTGTTGTATGATGTGAGCAGCAACCACCTACGCAGCCACTTCATACAACATAGCGCCTCGATTCACTCAAGTTTGCAATTTGTATTTACAGAAAACACATGCAGAGTGTCTGTGGTGGTTGTCATGCATATGACCACGGAGATGTGCGAAAGACCGTCAACGCGACCCCGCGATTGCGTCATCTGTACGACTTATATGACATCGCTATTATAAATGCTCCTTCTCTCGACAACGACAATTTAAATGCTAAGACGTCTTTTACGAACCACGCAAAGATACCGAATCACCATCTAGTATCGAGAATGTCGACCAAGGCTCACCCCGATGCGGATCTATTTCCGCATGCCACTGGGCTTGCCCAGAAGACTGTTGAAGACCACCAAGCAGAACAACCTCTGAAGTTGTATGCTGGATGGTTCTGCCCATTTGTCGGTCGTGCTTGGACCGTGCTGCAAGAAAAGAATATCCCTTACCAATACATTGAGGCGAGCACAAACTACTCAGCCTTGACAGGTTCAATGCTGACCATATCAAGGTAAACCCGTACCACAAGCCAGAGTCGCTCCTGAAGCTCAATCCACGAGGCTTGGTTCCGACCCTTGAGTACGACAACAAACCACTGTACGAAAGCACGGTCATTTGCGAGTTTCTAGAAGAAGCCTATCCGGATCACGGTCCTAAATTACTTCCCGAGGACCCGTACGAGCGCGCCCGTACCCGCATATGGACTGACTATTGCACGTCTCGACTTATTCCTGCATTCCATCGTTTCTTACAGTATCAGCCAATGTCAGATACAAAAGGTCTCGAGGAAGCGAGACAAGAGTTCTTGAGTCATCTCAAAGAGTTTACGAAAGAGATGGACTCTGAAGGACCATACTTTTCGGGCAAGAATATTGGTCTTATTGATCTTGTTGTTGCACCATGGGCCGGTATGTCAAGATCAATATTGCCAATCATGGATGTCACATGCTAACAATTGGTGCTCAGTCCGTCTTTGGGTCTTCGATCACTACAAGAATGGCCTTAACATTCCGGAGGGCGGCGAAGATAGCGCAGTCTGGTCGCGCTTTAACAAGTGGCTCAAGGCGGTCGAGGAGCGTCCCTCGGTGCGTGAGACCACAAGTGAGACTGAGAAGTACTACAGTATCTATCAAAAGTATGCCGACGATGAGGCACAGAGTGAGCTAGCAAAAGCTACGCGCAAGGGTCGTGGTGTACCCTGAGCATTGTAATGTCTAAACCAATTGTCTTCTTGATCACTCTATCAGTTCTCAATCCTATAAACCTAGACAAGCTGCGACCTGTAGTCGGCTGGATTGAGCATTTGCAAAGCTGAGCATAAGGTGATAGACGACCGATATCGCCATGAGTATACCGCGCCCGAGATAAGTCCGGTGAGAAATTATGTTTAGTCAATCATACAAGCCTTGAAGATCTCCAAGGTCCACCAAGGCACAAACCTATCGTGTGGTTGTCCGCCAGTCGCCTTATCTATGCCTATCGGCTGCCGCTGCCGTTTTGCGGCGGGATGAGGGTGATCGACACTGTCCAACCCCAGACCCCAACAACACCGCAATCGCACCTTCTCCAACAGGCCAATCTATCAACCTTTTACCTATGACTCTTCCTGTACCCCAACATCTTATCGCTACCTTGATGAGCGTGCCGTGTCACTTCACGACATGCACCATGGGTACCGTTTCACTACGATAGGCAATTGATGCCTCTGTCTTCGAGGCACGATATCAGGTGGCGCGATATGGTAGATCCATTGCTATAGATATAACGGTGTGATCCCTCTCTTCTGTGTGTAGTTAGACGCCCTGTTCTGCGATTAAACATAATATAGCATGTCGTCCTCAGCACAAATCTTGCCTGTTGGCGCTGGTTATGGCGTCGTCGTTGGAGTGGGATTCTTCTTTGCTTTTGTGAGTTACTATACAATACACTATTCTCCAAATTGCATGAGCTAATATGGCATCGAGGTCATGATGGGTATCTCCCACCTCCAGAACAAATATACGAGCTTCAACACCAAGACTAGCGAAGAGTTCAACACTGCATCTCGAAGCATCAAGCCTGGTCTCATCGCATCTGGTATCGTTTCGGCGTGGACGTGGGCTGCCACTTTGCTTCAGAGCTCCACTGTAGCATATCAGTATGGAGTCGCTGGACCCTTTTGGTGAGTCTGGAACGATTTCCCTAAATTTATGCTTTTATTGACGAGGCATAGGTACGCTGCTGGCGCGACAGTTCAGATTCTCATGTTCTCCATCCTGGCATGCAAGGTCAAAATGAACGCTCCTAGAGCTCACACGTACCTTGAAATTGTCCAGGCCCGCTACGGTAGCGCCGCTCACATCACCTTCCTATTCTTCGCTTTTGTCACGAATATCCTAGTGGGATCACAACTACTGCTAGGAGGCTCCGCCGTCGTAACAAGTTTGACTGGCATGAACGTCTATGCCGCTATCTTCCTCATTCCAGTCGGAGTGTGCGCCTATGTGGTTCTTGGCGGACTGCGTGCGACCTTCCTCTGCGACTACAGTCATACTTTGATCTTGATGATCATTATCCTGTACTTCATGTTCAACGCATATGCGACAAATGATCTGATTGGTTCGCCTGGAGAGATGTATGAGCTGCTTAAGAAGGCAGCCGTACAGAGACCTGTGGAAGGTAACGTGCAGGGCTCTTACATGACCCTGAAGTCCAACTACGCCTTGATCTTTGGTGTCATTCAGTTATGCTCTGGAAGTGGTACAGTCTTCCTTGACCAGGCATATTGGCAGCGTGCTATTGCCTCTCGACCTTCTACAGCCGTCAGAGCTTACATTCTGGGAGGCATTGCTTGGTAAGTCACAAAATATTGGAAGTATAGCTCACATCAGACTGACGAGGAGCAGGTTCGCTATCCCCTTCGGATTCTCTACCACGCTCGGTCTTGCTGCTGTAGCATTGACAGACAATCCTCGCTTCCCGACCTTCCCTGGAGTTCCAACATCTGGAGACATCTCTGCTGGACTTGCAGCATCGTACGCAGCACAAGCATTGTTAGGCAAAGGAGGTGCAGTCGCCCTACTCATCGTGCTCTTCATGGCAGTCACCTCTTGCGCATCAGCGGAATTGATTGCAGTTTCCTCTCTCCTCACCTTCGATGTCTACAAGCGATACATTCGTCCTACCGCTTCACCCTCGAGTTTGATCTTTGTCTCACACCTCATGATCTGTGCCTTTGGGCTTACGATGGCTGTCTTTGCCTGCATCTGGAATATCATCGGCATTGATCTTGGCTGGTTGTTCTTGGTCATGGGCCTTCTCATTGGTGGTGCCGTCTTCCCTGCTGCATTTGCGATCACCTGGAGAGGGCAATCAGCTGCTGGAGCCATCAGTGGTGCAATCGTTGGCTTGATTGTCGGTATCGCAGCTTGGCTCGCAACAGCAAAGGTCTACTTTGGCGAATTGACCGTCGCGACTACCGGTACCGAGTACGCAACTCTAGCCGGTAACCTCGCAGCCATCATGACAGGTCTCATCGTCACCGTCGTCGTATCCCTCATCAAGCCCCAAAACTTCGACTGGGCTATCACAAGAAGCATTAACGCAGAAAACGCAAATCCAATCGTGGAATCACAACTTCAGAAGAAACCACTACAAGAGGAAAAATTCAACACTTCAACCGCCATAAACCCTTCAGCGGAAGAGAAACAACAACCTCCAGACAACGACACCTCATCCACTCCTTCCCTCTCCACACCCGACACCGCCCCACTCCCCCTCACCACAGAATCAGACGCCGAACGCGCCCAAGATCTCCACGACGAAGAATCTCCAAACTCCCTCCGAGGCGCCTTCAAACTCGCCTGCATCGCTTCCTTTGTCCTAACCTTCATCATGGATTTCTTACTCCCCATGCCAATGTTCTTCTCACACTATGTGTTTTCCAAAGGCTTTTTCACCGCGTGGATTGTGGTGAGCTTTATTTGGGTATTTACGAGTACGGCAATTAGTGTGGTGTTGCCTGTTGTGGAGACGGCGGGCTTTTTGAAGAAGTTTGTCAGGGATGTTGTGGGAGGGCAGAAGGGAAGTTCTTGATGAGATTGGTGGGTTCAGAGGATGGTGGTTTATGATTCGTGATGAGTTTTCATGAGATTGATTTGACCTTGGGATGTGAAGAGGGAGAATGGCTAGAGCGGAAGATGTAGATTTCCTTCGTAGTGGATTTTGATGATTATCAAAAATATTAGCAGACTGCGTGCAAGAGATAATGAATTTCGTCAAAACCCGGTATCTCAGCAACAGTGTACACTCCCAAAACAGGGGCTGTAAAAAGGCAGAAACAAATCCAACATTCACGACCGCATCCATGGAGACACCAAAGCCAGGGGCAGGAACCAGAACTACAGCACTATCTCAGTATCAATGCACATTCTCAAACAAGGGCTGTAAGAAGACACAATGATTTTCGGACCCCTGACACCCCTCACTGAGAGCCCATGATTTTCCTTTTCTCGACGACCATTGCTAACATTTCAGAATTTGTTTCTGCCTTTTTACAGCCCCTGTTTTGGGGGGTGTACATTCACGTTGGGAGTAGCGATTAGATCTCGGTTTCCGCCCCTGCCTCTTGTCTCTTGTTCAGTGATGTTTGGAAGACAGAAAATCATTGTGCGTTTCTACAGCCCTGTCTCGTAGAGTGCATCATGACTAAGATAGCACATGGAGTCTAAGAGGAGTGGTCTTATCAGATCATCTGTCTAAAATGGAAGCGCGAACCGAGATATTTCGGCTCGCCCTTACCTTTCAACGCTCCAGCCAACGCAACGCTCCAGCCAACGCATTCACCGCTCCACAATATTCTCGTCTCCTACGTTATTCTTGCCGACGTCGGTTTTCGTGATAAGGCTGTTTAGGATTATAAAGAGGGAGGTGTCTCGTCCAATTGATCTTGTTCTTCGCTATCTCGATATTATATCTTACTTCCATCCTTACACTTTTGCTTTACCCAGCTATTGATCCTTTCACATCATGGCTACTGCTTCATCTCCTTCCTGGCAAGATGTTGCTGCAAGAAAGCAAAAGGAGGTCTACGATGCCATTCCTTCGGCATGGTTAGTTCGGAGACACCTTCTGAATGGTCACAATTTTACAGATCTACCCATGAAATGCCCACATATCATGTCGAATGAAGAGCTCTTCATCACAGAACAACGAGCTGTAGACATCCTTGCCCAAATTCACTCCAGGGCATGGACATCTTACCAAGTTACACTGGCCTTTTGTAAACGAGCGGCTTTGGCTCATCAAGCTACCAATTGTCTCGCTTTGATCATGTTTGACTCTGCTCTGGAGAGAGCTAAAGAATTGGATGCTTATATGGCAAAGCATAATCGACCAGTTGGACCTCTCCATGGACTTCCCATCTCAGTCAAGGAACACATCTATCTCGAGAACACACCGTCGACATCTGGCTTGATCTCCTGGGCAGACGCACCCAGTCCAGGCGATGCTCTGATCTGTAAAGTGTTCAGGGAGGCAGGAGCAGTCTTCCATGTCAAAACTACGAACCCACAAACTCTCATGGCGCTGGAGACACATTCCAACCTCTTCGGACGAACCCTCAATCCTTTCAACATCAACCTTACCTCTGGAGGCAGTTCAGGCGGCGAGTCCGCTCTAGTAGCCATGCGTGGTTCACCTCTAGGCATCGGCACAGATATTGGTGGCTCCATCCGCGGTCCTAGTGGTTTCTGCGGTGGATGGGGACTCAAAGCCTCTGTCGCCAGAATCCCTCACTCCGGTCTCAGCGGCCTCCACTCTGGCATGGAGAACATAATCGGCTGTGTTGGCCCAATGGCAAACTCCCTCGCCGATCTCCAACTCTTCTGCAAAGTTGCTCTGGCAGCAGAACCCTGGGACTTTGAACCGAGTCTCATCGATATACCCTGGCGAGATGTAAAGACAGAGGACTTGCCTGAGAGACTCACCATAGGCGTTCTTTGGGAGGACAACACCGTAACACCCCATCCACCCATCCAACGCGCTCTCAAAGAAACAGTCGCAAAACTCCGAGCAGCAGGCCATCGCATCGTGAACTGGGATCCTCAGCACCACGCCGCACTGCTAAAATGGATCAATGCAGCCTACTTCCTCGACGGAGCTGCAGAGTACAAAAACACTCTACTCCAAGGATCTGATCCTCCAGTACCGATGATTGAATGGCTTATCGATACGGAATCAAAACCTCTCCGCCACACCGTGGAAGAAACTTGGAAATCGAACTCTGAGCGTGATCGTCTGCGCACTGCATTTTCTGTTCAATGGAGAGAAAGTGGTATTGATGCATTGTTGTGTCCTGTAAATCCTGCTTGTGCGTCTGCTCATGACGAGAGTAGATATTGGGGTTACACGGCTGTATTTAACGCGACTGATTTGCCTGGAGTGGTGTTCCCAGTAACTAAAGTGCTGGAGACGGATACTTGGGATGAGAGTACTGGGGACGTGAAGGGCGAGAGAGATGAACTGTATAGAAGGTATTGGAATGAGGGTGGGTGGGAGAAGTACAAAGATGCGCCTGTTAATTTGCAGTTGGTGGGCAAGAGACTTAGGGAGGAGAAGTTGTTGGCTGTTGCGGAAGTTGTGGAAGGAGTCATCAGGGCTGGAAATGTCACAGACAGAACTGAGAAGACAGAAGAGTATGTCAAGGAGACGGAGATGGTACAGAGTCGCTTGTAAAGAGTCGAATAGAGCATTTCGGTGAATTAGATTGATTATCATGTCACATTGTAGTTATCGACATATATACACCACTACACAGACACCAACCCACAATTCATTCTGCCTCAAGCGCTGTAGTTCGGCTGCGAGCCATCACAAAGATTCTCCAGATACTTCAAATCCGTATCCTTGACCGCCACACCATCGCCAAAGTCCCTTACCGTACTCTCACCAAGCATCTCATACTCCTGCCACCCAGAACTCTCAATACCACTCATGCCTCCACTTGTGAAAGCTACCCAAGCATCTTGCATAGCACGACTAGTCTCTCCTTCCAAAGCCGGTCCCACACCTCTAAAGTTGTCATAAGTGCCGAAAAGCATTGGCAGTTCAGAGGAGTGATAAGCACCCAACCAGCCAGAAGGGGCAATGTTTGAGAAATTGCCACTGTAGACGTAGCGGTAGGTTGGAAGATTGGTCTGTTGACGCAAGCGGATGGATTCAGTGGCGGGACAGAAGAATGTTGTCAGCAGTGCTAGCTGTGCGAGGGTGGCGTTTGGCCCATTGGGACTGTAAGGAGCAAAAGGCACACCGTCTTGGGCGTTTGTGCCGATTATAGCGGGGAGATTGGCTTGGAGACCTGCAAGCGCCCGTTCTGTGTAGTTGCTGAATACAGTCTTGTTGTCTGCAATGGGGAGGAAACTGATAGAGGGTGCAGTGCCGTTGATCTGATAGCTCTTGACAAAGTCTTCGATTGTCGAAGCAGGCAGCTTGCGGACACAGGTCAACTCTTCTGCAGGCGAAGAGGAGTTGGCGCAGCCCAGCTGAGAGGCGACGAAGGTGAAGTTTGAATGCTGAGTGTCGACAGACTGGATGACCGAGAAGGCTGTACCGGAGTCCATGCTAAAGCCAGATACGATAGGATCTTTGGGGTAAGCATAATTGTAGTAATCCACGCTAATCGAACCAGCAGATTGACCCCAGAGAAGCATACGTGAAGGGTCACCTCCAAATCTAACGATGTTGTCGCGAACCCATTCGACTGCTGCTCTCTGATCGAGTAGGCCGACGTTCTGATCGCTCAGGCCGGCAGCGTTAGGGAAGCCAAAGATGTTGACACGATAGTTGAGAGACACTACGAGGTGGTCTTGCGCTCTTTGCACCCACTGGATAGGAATTTGGTAAGGCACATCTTGTCCTCCGGTTGAAAAGCCACCACCGTATATCCAGATCTCAACCGGAAGGAGGCCATTGCTCTGACATGAGTTGTTACTGGTAGGTGTCCAAATACTAAGCGTCAAGCAATCTTCGCTGATATCGCCAGTGCCATTCTTGCCCTGCAAGCCAAATTCATTGATTTGATTTAGGTAAACACCGGGACTTTCTGTGTTCAGATACTGCATGCAGCTTGGAGGGAGTTTGGTGTTGTTGACCACTTTCTTCGAGGCGGATACCGGCAGTGGTTGAGGAGGCTCGAAACGAAGTGCGCCAGTAGGCGGCTGTGCAAATGGTATACCCAAGAATTGGCGGACATTCGGGTACTGCGAGTCCTTGATCCCATGAATAAGACCGGAGGATGTTTGTACAGTCAAGCCATCATTATCTACAGCATATCTTGGCCATGCAAGAGAGCCGACAGCAAGAGATGACACGGTGAGAAAAGAAGAAAGATGCATCTTGACAATCTCCCATGAAGTAGCAGAGGCCAATGAGGCCATGAGGACTTACCCTTATATGTTAGGACGCTATATTTGCTTCTTTTGCTTAGAGACAGTTCGGCTCATGGATAAATTCATTACTCCACCCCAGCCCCTCTCCGCAACCTGATATGCAAGATGAGCGAGTCGATCCCTGTTTATGGCGGGGAAACTCTATGGAGAATCGACCATCGAGCCGACATGATGACGGATGGAGCGGCAACAGGTCTCTCACATCTATCTTGTTTGGCGCAGGCTGATCGTAGCTCTGGATTCCGTCTAGCATGTATACACTTAGTCATGTTGCTGTGTGTATGTAGGGATGCAAGTGCCGGTAGAAGAAAAGGCCTGAGTAATGGCAGGTGGCTAGCCGAGATCGGCAACAAATCACTGCGTCATCGGCACGTGGAGAACATTGTGGACTCTTGTGCGGAACCTCGCCCTCCGTGTCCATTGCGACACGATGAGGAACATCAAAGGTGAATACCACTCAGAAACACGCAGCTGGAGCTCTTCCCAAGTCGTTCGTTGTTGCTTCCTACAAAAGATTCCAGCTTCCTGATGTAGGCTGAGGAGCATGACGTATACATGGATAGGCGGAAAGAGCTGCCAAATATCGCGACTTTTTGAATGCCGCGCTTTTGAAGACACTCCCCATCGCGAGCTGGGAGGCTGGTATATCAATGGCAGCTAAGACTTTATATATGTCCGTAAGCAGTATAATCAGATGGCTTGCATGCACATATTACTGATATCAAGACCTTGGCGGCAAGGCGTCCAATCATTGAGATGCAACATTGTACTGTTCCAGCCTGATCTCACTGTGCCGCTGACTGCCCACTCGGACAAACACTCAAGTAAGCAAACCTACTTGTCAGGTGGAAATGATTTCGGTTGTCACGGACAAAGGACTGCGAAGTTGTATTTGTTACACTAATGGTCGTCCATGACCTTACACTTAGAGTCCTGTCGAGATAGCTCATCCAGGCGCTAATTCGCATGATGGATGATGGGCGCGAACAACTCATCGGTCAAATACCGACGTCCTTCAGGCACCCCAGCTGGCGTCCTATCGTTATCATCAACACCATATTCGTCTCACTGGCACTGACCACACATGTTGCGTTCCTGGTTTGGATATACAGTAACATCAGGATCAGAGATGGTGCAGCACAACTATTCAGCGGCTCTTGTTCTGAGGTCTCAAGGACAGCATCTTACGCTCACTTTGCCGCGAGCGCTTTTGCGGTATTGATGTTCTCCGCAGGTACGCATGCAATACAACTGCTGCTCTCGCCAACCAGAAGCGAAATTGACAATGGACATGGCAAGGATCGATGGCTACATATCGGTGTTGGAGGGCTCAGAAACCTGAAATGGATTCATAAACGAAGACTGACTCTAGCAACCGCTCTTGCAGTGGTATCTGTGCTGCTGCCTTTCCTGTGAGTGCTGCTTCTGGGCATAAACATCTATACCCCTGACTGATATTCTTCAAGTCACAGCTCCACTGTCTACACTACTATGGCAACAACAGACAGGACAGTAGCTCTTGTGACTGAAGCATACCTCCACGGCTCTCGACTTGATGGAGTTGCAGAACAATCGACATTTCTGGCCAAAGCAGGACCATACCAAAATGTGTCAGAGTCATCCCGTGCTGCACTCACCACAATTGCCTACGATCAGGTATTGCAAAAAATGCGAAATAATTTGAACGATTTGGCTCGCTTGTCACCAACCGAGTGTCGTGCTGCTTACTCGTCTGTTTTATTACCCTCCAACTATTCGAACGTGTTTTTGGTTAGCTCTTCTGGCGTCGGTAATACTGTAGACGGGTTTATCGATGGCGACTTGCACTATCCGGAGCTGGCAGTGGGTTACGATTATCAGGGTTTGCGGGCTGTTGACTGGTTCAACACCAAGGGCGCCGCCTCGATCTTTCACAAACAATGCATTGACACGGATTTCGACTTTGGAATCGGCGACAGCTGGAACATCCCTGTTTGGGACTACTACTGTACGGCCATGTCATACCCCGTTCAGTATTGTCTGGCTGAGAAATTTGTATCCGATTGCGGCGTAAGCCTCAACATCCGGGTTCTCATCGGTATCATCGTGTGTTTGTTCGTAGAGGTTGGCTGCTTGGTCAGTCTAGCACTCGCTCGGGGTTTTCGTCCCTTGGGTATGTATAAGTGGGCTTGTATCACTAGGAACCTAGCTGACTCTACTCAGCGACCGTGGGTGATGCCGTAGTCAGCTTCTTGAAGCACCCCGATCCAAAGACCTCGAAGATGATCAATCTCGCCGCTCCTGCAGTGCATTCACCGCTCAGTCGCCACGATAAATTCGGTTTTCGAAGATCAGAGAAAGACATTGCTTTCTGGAAGCGCAAATGGCCAGTCTGGAAAGCGGCAGTGGACACTGAAACCTGTGCTTTATCCATAAATTGGTATATACGTCTTTTTCCACCAACTCAATTCTAGCGACTAACAATCACGCAGTCTTTTCCTCGGTTTCTTTGCCGTGTGGACTGCAGTCCTCATCATCTATAACAGCGGCGAGCTATCAAGCTACCAATCTCTGAATCTTCTTAGCCCTACATCTGGACGCGGATACCTCGCCAATCTCTTGGGTCTCGGAGCAATACACATTCCCATCTCGATTCTCCATCTCTTCTACAATCACCTCTGGTCACGTATGCTCGCCGCCGCGGAATTGAACGCTTGTGCCAGAACTCGAGCTCCTCTGAGGGTAACTTTACTCACACAAGGAGCAAGCAGAACCCACTACCTCAACATCAAACCACACTTTGCAGCCCTACTCATCACTGCATTGGTATTTATCCATTTCCTCACTTCGCAAGCTCTGCACATGGTCGCTATACAGACCTATGATGTCATGGGAAACTACTCGCACCAGAGAATCAGCCATGGTATCTCGACATCTTCTGCGATACTGGCTTTGGTGATTGCGTTTGTCATGTTGTGTGTATTGGCAATCGGGCTGGAGAAAAAGTTGGATGCTGGTATGCCGGTGTTGGGGACGTGTTCGTCTGCGATCTCTGCAGCTTGTCATGTTTATGATGGTGGTGAGGGTATCGGGCAGGTGAGATACGGGAGGAATGCGAGGACTGGCAGGTTGGGATTTGTGAGTTGAGGAGATCACGGTCTGGAGGTGTCGCAGATATGTATGGGGAGGAAGCTGGTGAAGCCTCTGATCATTTGGGTCTAACGGTTGATCAGGGGCTAAAAGTGAAGGGTGTGAAGAGTGAATGGTAGTCGAACATTTTTTTCCATTCTTGAGTGAACATTTCTCTAGTAATTCACTTTTCTAACCTGACCGTATAGCTCGAAGATACGCTCAACCCGCCGTATTTCAATGGTTTAAGAGTATAAACCCCCATTAGTATTACAATACTATCTGTATATCAGCAATGTCAAACTCAGACACAAGGATATAAAGAAGTATATATTACGACGACAGGATTATTGATACGCTCAGCCTTAATCAGCGCTGCAATAGTATCCCAGGTCGCTTCATCACGCATCATCAGCGCCGACTTCAATGGGTATCGGCGTCGTTTATCTTGTTCCTAAGCCTGCTATAGGCACTTGCAGCTGACATCTTTGTCTTGTAACCGCAAATTGCGGCGAGCTTGTTATAGTCGACCTGGTTTACGGTTTAGTATACGGATCTTATGATATTGGGATAGGCTTGTAAACTACGTCGAGGGGTGTCTTGAGTGACTGCGTAGCATGGGCAAGGACTTGGAGCTCGTATTTGGTGAGTTTGGCCATGGTTACGGCGTATTGTTACGTAAATGCTGATGACGAAGCGTATATATGACGACGGGGAAGGAGTTGCGCCGAGATGGGGTGCGTGATTGGTATGTAGAGGGAAGAAAAACATGATCAAGTCCGTCGAGGTCGACGCAGGAAGTAGTGACGAGGCTGGATGTTAGTATACAGTGAAGGAGGTGAAAGAAAGCCCATAGGATTTGATCGTAAAGTGAGATTGCATTTCTTTTTCTGAAGCTCATAAAATAAGGAAAGCAACAACCTTGAATATTCAACGGTTGGGCAGTTCCTCGTCAAGGCCCCATCAGGTGCCAGTTGTGGTGTTGAAAAGGACAAAGCGTAGCTTGACCCTAGATACGCCCAGTGGTATTCTCCTGTTCATGCGCATGTTGGACATGACTGATGGTGCTGTTGGCATTTTGGCCATTTCTCTCTTCCAAGACAAATATCCTTGGGTCGATGTCGCGTCCAAACATTGATTATTTCTGATCCGGCTCTAAAGCGCGAGTTGATCAGAAGCCTCTGCCACCACGGCCTCTTCCGCGGCCGCCACCGCCGCCGCGACCACCACCACCGCCCATGCCGCGTCCTCTACCGCCACCTCTTGCACCACGAGCACCTCTGTCTGCAGCTTCCTTGCGGGCCTTGTTCTTGGGCTTGGGGGCGTCGTCAATCAACAGGGTGTCCAGGGGTAGCGAGTCGGGCAGAATGTAGTAACGAATGGTTGCGCCGCGGATGTTCATGGTGTCCAGACTGATGGTGTCGCGACCCTTGGGGGTCATCTTGACTGTTCGCAGTGCTGTGTTCATTTGTGGGGAGATTGATGCGATGGTTCCATGGACAATTGTGCCTAGAGCGATGTGTTAGTGAGGACACAGAGGATGCGCGCTGCAAGAACACATACCATTCTTGAGCTCGATGGTGACGGTCTCGTTCTGGCACTTCATCAAAAACCTAGGATGGTCGTTAGCTGTGTCGCGACATTTGCAGCATGCGCAGCCATGGTCGACGGCTTGGTGTAGGCTCACCTGACGAGCTTCATGTTGGGCGCAGTGGTTCAATTAAGAAATGCGCGCTTGTTGTGAGGGTATTATGGACAAGGTGAGATGCTTCTTGAGCTTGCTGTCGCTCACCTTCGGACTCGTTCTCAACTCGGCATCTTGCGCTGTAACGCTCCTTCCCCAATCGAGTGCTTGGCGTCGCTCCAAGTGGCAGTCACGTGCGATAATGATGAATTCCATGGCCGGTCAGGCGCCATCAAGGTACTACGCAATACTCAAGTATGAAATTCAGGATCACTATTGATAGAGGCGGGTTTCTGATATTACTGGCATGGTGGGTTCAATCCCCTCGTAACCGGATGTTGTGATACGGAGATGCTATCTGAGTGTAGAGCGAAAGAGAAGACCGCAGTGCATACCGAGAAGACTTGTCAATTCAGTATTGAGGAGCCAAAAGTAGTAAGATGACAGGGTGTTGTATTATCCTGCTCATGCGATTGCTCTCGAGGTGGGTATATTCAGGTATGCAAAAAGACCAAAACTCCAGTCGTAATCCACCCATGCCAAAATGCAACAAGTAAACCAATCATTCCTCGTCAACCTTGATCCATTCGCTGTCGGTACCAAACTCGTTGGACGAAGCACTCATATCGCTGGGACCCTTGCGTTGTCTGCTCTCTCCTCCCGAGGGCTGTAAAGCAGTCGTACCAGCTGATGTGCTAGAAGCCGTGCCGCTCTTGAAGTCGTTGAGAATTTGCGATTTGATGCGCTCGTCTTCCTGCGAAGGGGTGAAGTCGAGCTCGGCGTGCGAGACCTTAAGCTTGACACCAGCGGCAGTCTCGACTTCGGCTTCTGTGGCTTCGTCGTCGGCGATATCTCCTCCAGATGTTGAGCCGGACTTCTTGGGCGTTCTGCCTCCCGACCTGGACTTTCTGATACGATCCGCCTCGGCCTCCTTTTGCTGAGCCTGCTGTAACTCATAGGCAAACCAGTTGATAGCCCACCAGAGGCCACCACACAAAAAGCTCAGAATGACAAAGTGGATGCTGTAGGTAGCGGCGAGGAGACCGGCAAGGGTGAGCTGAAGGGCAGCAAATGTGATGTTGGTGGCCAGCAAGAGGGCAGGAGTGGCTCCGGGGGTAAAGACGCCCTCCCAGAGGTTGACCATGAAGTCAGCCATGGTCGAAAAAGGTTTTGTGAGTTGTTTTAGGAGAGATGGCGGGGCTCTTTGCGGTGGATACGGGCTGTCGAGATGAGGTTGGTTGAGTCGCGGACGGTTCTGACGACGGTGCAGATGATGCTTCACAGGTGGATAGGGGATAAGGGACACTCAGGAAACAGGCAGGGCACCTGCTGAGTCGACCAGGTGAGGAGTTAGTTGATAGTTGCAATTGCAAGACGCGAGAAGGACGATCAAATCATGCCCAGCGCCATCATGCATCCCCATGTTTCGCGGAGATGGCCGGTGCGCGTGACTCCATGACCAGGAGATCACCCACCGCCGCATGTCCCTGATCAATTAGCCAAACGCTCTAAAACATCAAAAGTCGTTTCGATTTCTCAGCTGGCCCGTCGGTCCGCCAGTCGTGGACCTCAGAGCTGACTTGGCTTTCCGCTGTACCTTGTGGAGTAACCGCATCTGTTATACGCCAACACGCCAGCTCTGGCACTAACCAGCATCGTCTTCCATGCTGGGGGGGTTTTCAACACAACACTCCCATCATGGCTCAGTCGGCTATCAAGACTTTCCTAGACTCAAAAGGGCTATCCGCTACACCAGCATGGATTGATTCTTTTGTCACTTCCAGTCGTCAAGGACTTCCCACGCCGGCGTTGCAAAAGACGGCTCTATTCCGCATACTCGCTTCGGATCTCACGTCATCTATCAAGGCCACTTCCACAAACACACTTCCGCCAAACGCCCTCAATCCGACCGTCAAGGAAATCCGCGTACCGGATGCTGTTCCACTCCAGGTCCTGGACATTGAAGATATAGGCCGCAGCGCTTGGAGCCAAGTCGAAGCCATTGAAGCTCAAGAACGCGGTGAGACTACAAAAGGCAGAGAAGTCATCCGTGTCGTGCCTGGCGAAGAAGCAGATCCGCTCCGAGATGGCACATTGCCCATTCCCAAGAGCAGCGGTCCTCACAAGCTACTCCTGCAGGATGCGAAGGGAACAAAGATCTACGGCTTCGAAGTTACTGACGTTGATGGCATCGACTTGAATCTGGGCATTGGTGCAAAGCTCATCTTGAAGAACATGACCATCGCGCGTGGCGTCATCTTGCTTGATCCCAACAGCACTCAACTGCTAGGCGGTAAGGTCGAGGTATGGGACAAGGCTTGGAGATCGGGTAGAAAAGAGTGCTTGAAGTCAAAGGTTGGTCCAAGGGAAGAGGAAGAGCTCTGAGACCGCCATCTGTTTTCGGGTATAGACTCTTCCATCTTCAACTCCCTTTTCCACGGGACACGAAGCACGCGGACGTGACTGAAGCAGGCTACATTCAGCATTGCAGCATGCGATCTACGGCATAGCACAAGGATAAGCAAACACTGTAATACGCGTCCACGTCAGGATGTCGAGGTTATCAACAGGGGTATCATTAGTGTTCTTGTTCTAGTTTTGTTTCGGGGGATTATGTCCAGTGGCGGCGTCAAACTCTGGATCATTCTCTTCCAGCTCTTGCTTTCTGATGGCCTGCATGAGCTCGTACATCTGGGCGATTTGTTCGTCTGCGAGGGCAGTCAGTACACAATCACCGCGTTGCTCAATGCTGGGGCAGAACAGAATACACACCACTCATCTTGTCAATTTTTGCTTTGTCCATCTTCTCTCCTCTCCATTTCTCGCCCTCAATCTGTTGCGCATAGCCTTGCCATTCTGTGAGGAAGCCAATCTATCCTCTGTGTCAGTGCCATCGCTCTTTCTCGTGCCACGGCTTCTCCCTCTGGTATCGGCTTACGATGTGAATTGGGTTGTCGACACCTCTGTGTGCCCTGAACTCGCTCTTGATGTATTCGTCCCCCAGTACGCGCATCTCTGGCGGCAGGTGCTTGCGGTGTCCACGGAGTAGGCGACGGTAGAGCGGGATCGGTGGTAGAAGGGCGTGCGGGACGACACCGAGGCCGCCGGATGGCGTACCTACAGTACTGGCTCTTGCTAGAAGACGTGAAGCTGGACGCATGATTGTGGATATATCTCCTTGCTCAAAAGATGTCGACAATTGCAATAGTTTCAATTGACAGCTGCAGCTGGGAGAGTGGTTGCGTCACTGAAGCCTGCCTCGGCGGCTTTCGCCGATCGCAAAACTCTCCGCAGACACCCCCGAAGCTGGGTATCCATGCCAATTCATCCTTTGCGCGACATACAGAGATTTGAAGGATGCTGCCCACGCCGGACACGTCGCATGTCGACTACGATCAGATCTATGAACCCGCCGAAGACTCGTATCTCCTCCTCGATACCCTATCCTCGTCCACCGAGACATCTTTCCTACACTCGCACTTCCGATCTGGTCATGCTCCACTAGTCGTCGAGGTCGGCACTGGCAGTGGTGTCGTTCTCGCATTCCTTGCTGCAAACAGCAAAACCATCTTCGATCGCTCTATCTGCACGCTAGGCACAGATCTCAACAGAAGGGCTTGTGTTGCTGCATCCACGACTGTGCAGAAGGCTTGCGACAAACAAGATGCGCCCTTCTTGACTGTCGCCAATGCGGACCTCACTTCTGCTCTGAAAGATGGCGAGGTGGATGTTTTGGTGTTCAACCCACCTTATGTCCCTGCCGAGTTGCCAGATCTGAGCTTGCATGCCCGATACAATACTGCTGATGGACTGTCTTCGAGTGAGGCTTTCGATCGTGACTCGCATTTGCTTGCTCTGAGCTATGCTGGTGGTGTAGATGGTATGGAGGTCACAGATCGTCTGCTCGATGAGGTGCCGCGTGTCTTGAGTCAACGGGGCGTTGCATATGTCCTTTTCTGCGCCCAGAACAAGCCCGAAGATATCAAGAGCAGGATAAGACAATGGCCTGGCGGCTGGGAAGCAGAGACTGTCGGAAGCTCGGGCAAAAAGGCTGGATGGGAAAAGTTGTGCATCGTCAGACTCATGAGAAAAGGAGCAGACTGAAGAGAAGAAGAAGGAAGTCAAAGATTGGAAAACATCTACACATCCTGCTATCCCGGACCTTGCCCAAAAACGCGGCTTTGATACCCAGCATCGATCCTGTTCTAGATTGACAGGTTGGCACACGCAAACGCAGGCCGAGTGCTGCCGGCATAATCATCAATGATGGCCTCGACAGCAGCATACAAGCCAGGTCCCAAGAGGAACAATCCGCAGATCATGACAAACACATGAACAACAGTCATGACGCTTCTCGAAGCACTGCTGAACAGCTTCCCACTGTACATCTGCCAGTATGCAACGGCAAAGAAGATGAAGCCGAAGAAAGAGTCAAAAGCAGCACCCAACAGTGACAAGAAATCACCCATGCTGGGCACAATCTCGGAGAAGATAAAGGCGATGAGCCAGATGCCGATCATGACGAGCACCCAGACACCCCAGCCGATGACGGTGTTGCTGTGGGCATGGCGCGACTTGCCCATGATGCGGAAGTAGACGAATTTGGCAGAGACATTGGCGTAGATCTGTAGTTCCATTGTCAGCAAATGCTTTCGGCACGTCAAAACGTCAAGATAGTCAACTTACCACACCAATGACCAGAGTGGGTACAATGACGAAAGCGAATGATGCCTTCTTGTAAGCTACGACTCCAAGACTTCCAAATGCAGGTGCAGTGGCGTATTGACCGAGATATCTGAAGCCGATGGCAGGGGGAACGATGAACAAGAATCCAGAGATACCAGCCAGAACAGTCAAAGCCTTGGGGAAATCCTGAGGCCTCTCCATCTCGGCGATGAAACTTGGGAAGAGGATTTGAGGTACCCAGAGGAAAGTGATGTCTGTAAATCACATCAGCAACCATCTTCTCCTCGTCGGATTTTCGACATCCATGCAAAGGTAGCAACTTACTCAACACAGCATTCATACAAGCAACCCAAGTGGTACCAGCAGGCGGGAAAGCATAAGTCTTGACAGGGCCAGCCTTGGGGTAAACACCAGAATACCCGTACCCAGGTGCATCTTCAATGCCCACAAAGACCAAGAAGAGGAGGATAGCAATACCCATGCACGAAGCACTAAACATACTCATAAAAGAGACATGTTTAAGTGTACGAGGCACCGACATGATGACTCCCATGATTGTGACAATGACACTGAAGATTACAGTACACATACTGTGATCACTTAGTGTGTTCAAAATCTTTGCTCCTGTAAGGACGTGGAAACCAATAAGAAGGATATTGTTGGCCAAACTATACTCAAAAAGTCAGCATTTTTGCTACCCTTTTCTTTTTCTCCCCCCCTCAAGCCAGCAAAATTAACTCACAGCATGAATCCAGTAAACTCATAAGCAATCCTCGACTTCCCAAAGATCTCGTAGCCAAAGTCGCAAATGTCTTTGATGTGTGGGTTCTTCATGATGAATTTGTGCATGGTGAGACTTGTGATGTAAAAGAGGATTCCAGCGATGAGCATGGTGATGATTCCGGGGACCCAGCCGAGAACTGACAAGGACCAGGATTGTGCCATGATGGCTAGACAGACTTGGTCGCCGCAGAGGAGCCAGGCTGCTTTTTGCCATGACATGGTTCGGAGTTGGATTTCGTGTGCGTGGTCTGGGAGGAGTAAAATGTTGGTATAGGAATTTGGGCATAGAGGCTTTTCTTTTTTGGGATAGGATTGGGTCGTTACCTTCGTTTACAAGAGCAGTGATGGTGTCGATTGAGGAGGCACCATCGCTGGGCACATCTTGCACAGTGGCATCGTATACCTGCTTCTCCTCGACACTGAGGTCGTTGTGTGTATTGAACATGGACATCTTCTCCGATCTGCAAGAGAAGATTTACTCTAGAATAGAGATGCAAGAGAAGGAACGAAAAGAACGGATCTACAAGGCTGAAGGAGCACACACGGGAAACACGACACTTATACCAAAAAGCACCATTTCACCTTTCCGTCCCTTCCTCCTCAAAGGTATTTGAGATAAGTATACATTGAGCCAAAACGATAAGATTTCACAAGCAATCAAGCAACCTATGGCAACCGATATAGATGGCGTGCTTCGACGTGCTAGCAAAAGATGTGGCTTGTTGACCAGAGCCTCTGACAGGGCAGAAACGAACAGATGCTCTAGTTACCGTTTTCTGCTTAGAAGAGCGTGTTAAGGAAAAAATCAAGCTAGTGCTTTTAAGCCTCATCGATATCTTGGATTGACTCTTGTCGGGTCAAAAGTGCATGTGCCGCGCCCCCCCGCCTCTGGCCTCTGCAAGGCTTTGAGGTTTGTGGCTTGCGTCGCAAAGAAAAGATAACGGGGCTCACCGCAGACCACTCTGAGCGTCTCTCTTGTACAGCTCACCAGAGATGAGCACTCCAAAAACACCATGAAGCCAGTGTGTCGCAATCACGACATCCTCACCGTTCGCACATCAAGGCGACGGGGGAAAAAAAATGTATAATCAAGCACTGTCCTCTCGCTCGGAAACCTTGATGGTTGAGATGAGGGAAAACGTGGGCGACGGGTGTGGTTCCCAAAAGCTTGTGAGACGGGCAAGGGCTGGAGCCCTTTCGAAAAGCTGACCTCGGGAGACACCTCCACCCGTTCGCCGCCCGCTTCTCATGCTCCGCTGAGTCCGCTGCTGGTCTCGTTTGTTCTTTCCTCGTGAGTATGCCTTGAAGCCTACCATTGTGCTCGAGTTGGCGAGCCTTGCGATCAACAAGTACGATCACGAGTACGATTATTGAAAGAAGGATGATGATGCTGAAAAGTGTTCATAAAGTCGTGAAAAGCGGTATAATAAAACAAAACAACAGCCAAAAGAAATAGAAAAAGTAATCCAACACCAAATGCTTCAAGCAACACCAAAGTCGAGACAAGCCGACTGGTCAAAATGCTTCTCCATCCCGATGTCATCTTACAAGTATCCTCAAATCACCACCCACCCATAATTCTTCTTCCTGAACCACTTCCTAAAATACCCGCCGTGGCTCTCCTGATGGCCCATCCTCTTGCTAAAGACTGGAAAGCCGATACATCTCTCTCCAGACTCTCGATACGACGGTCCAATACTGCGCGCCAGGCCCTCTGCAATGTGACTGCTGCATCGACCTCTTTCTGTTTGTTGGCTGCTGCCTGAGCACAATTGGCCGCAGTCCTCATCTTCTGGATACGGAGAGAGATGTTGCGACGAGCAAGACGAATACGGTAGGCGTTCTGGATGGTGCAAGCGGCTCTATGTGTGCGCGCAAGAGGCAAAAGGCGAGAAGCTAGGAAAGCAAGGAGCGCAATCGTGTTACTGCGGCTCGGGATCGTGGTGCCCTGTGAGGCGAAGAGTGTAATGAAGGCCTCGCTACATCCGAGACTGCGCAGTCTGTCGGCAGTCGATAATTTGGACGACGACGACTTCTTCCGTGTGGCCGGTACATACTCAGCATAGGTGGACGTAATCGCTGCAAGCGCGCGACCGTCAGCAAACGAAGTGGTGAGGTTGGTCACGATGACTTTATGGTGTTGGCACACACTCGCAGCCCATTCTTTGAGCAGAGGACCTTGCTCATTCGACTCGGGCTGCTCAACACTAAGGGCGTAGTTGATTCCAGCACTCGAGTGCTTAGATAAGCTCAGCGTCTCCTTCTTGAGTTCGTCCCAGTCAACCAAGAAGCCAAGTCCCCATTTACTGACCAATGCCCACAGTAGGCTCAGAGTTTTCTCTCTATGACCATTGACGATATCATCGGCTTTTATAGTCTCGATAGCGGTGCCAGCAAGACCACGAACTCCAGCCAAGGCGCTCAGTGCGATCTGCACGTTGTGCACCTTTTGGATTTTGCTGATGCAGGGGAACTTAAGGTGCTGACTCAGTATATGAGCAGACTCGTTGTTATCCAAGGAGCTGACCAATTTCACGCCATCCGGGAGACCAAAAGTCACAGTACGTTCAGACTGGTTCTTGAGATTCTCTGAGGGGTATAGCAGAAGTTCAACAAAACGTGTGAGCAAGACACCGTCGCGGAGATCGACAGCGAGGTTATCGATGCGGTACGTGTATTCTTCCAAAGGTTGCTGTATGTGGCGGACGTTGTATCCAAGATGTCCAAGAGGACGGCAGATGTCTCCGACAGACGGCACCATAAGCTTTGCGAACGCGCGTAGTACGCTAAGAGAGGACTTATGGGGCGAAGATGCTTGAAACAGACGACTGGACAAGGTATCTGTAACTTTCGTCTGATCGAGAAGATGAATGAGCATAAGACCCCGAAGGACAGTTCTTTGCCAGAACCACTCGGGTGTACCAAGTTGAATCGCATTATCATCAGGAGAGTCGGAAATTCGAGACTTCAATAATTCGGTAGAGTCTTCGTGGTCGACGAAGAACGTCGAACAGAAACGCTTCCATTCTTTGACACCAGTCGAGGATGATGTGCCTGTCCGTGGCTGCGTGACAATGGTGGGCGTGATGACTCGACCCACCACCACCTCGGCAGCAGCCTGCAGAGCTTCCGCATCGTAAGTGTTGCCGAACAGATCGAAGAACTGACGGCGAAGACCAATATCATCTCTGAGTTTCGGTGAATGAGAGGCGTCTTTGGGCATACTGAGTGCACCACATGCAAGAGACGCTTTCAGACGCTGGTGAAGAGTAGCTACTGACTGGTTCTGGTAAAGTACTAACATTGGACTGCGAAGACCGCTCACGCCACCGATGGCAGGAGACTCGTGCGCCTGTTGAAAGACCAGATTCACGAGCTGCGTCAAGGCTGTCTCTTGGTTCTGGAGCCAGTTGTCTTCGTAGAGCTCGGGTTGACCCAGGTCATCACTCAAGACTGGATAACGCGATGCAGCAAGGAAGACGGAACGTTTCACGTTCGGGATGCTGATGTCTCTTGATGTGGGAGTCACTGACACAGGCTTGGGCATTGGTGGCTTACTGACTGTCTTCGAGGCTGGCATCGGTTTTTGCTTGAAACCTCTGGAGGATGGGTCCAAGACAGTGGCTTTGGGCAAGACTTCCTTACGGACGCTCGATCGTTCATGGAGGGCTCTCGCTTGAACCTTTGGCTTTGGTGCGTCTTTCAGCTCAGGTGCAGGTCGCTTCTTAATGCTTGTCGTCTTTGCCGGGCCAATTGTCGACTGTTGCATAGCCGACTGTGAATTACTCGTGCCTAGAGGGGCAACCCGGCCTGGTCTTGCCATGAGCTTTTCACTCTTGCCATTTCTTGCGAGCAAAGCACCAGGAAGCGTGTTCTCCTTGCCGCCACCGGTGCCCATGACATGGTGCGAAACATTGGGCTGAGCTGGTGAGAGAGATTTGAGTGCACTACGTTTTGAGGCAGATGCCATCTTCTGAGCTTGCCGCATAGCACTAGCTCCTAGTCGAACAGTCTGAGGAGTCTCCTTCAAGGGGGTGATATCCAGATTGTTTGAAGGCAGACCAACCGTCTCGTCACGGAGTGTGTGATCGTATGCTCCTGGATGAATAGAAAGTAGGGTTGTGTCTTCCGGGATCCAGATCGTTCGTCTTCTGTCTTCCTTTACAGGCTTGCTGGTGCTGATGGTAGGCTTGAAGTTTGCAATATCGCTACTGCTGCTTGTTGGAAGCGGGGCCGGCTTATCCTCTCTAGAAGTCTGGATGCGAATTCTCTGAGCTGGTCTGGCATGAATTGCACTACTTCTCATCATTCTGGCAGGCTCATCGCGTTGGTATGACTCGCGATGGCTGCAGTCGGCATCCTCGAAAATAGTGGTGGGAGCACGCCTAGGTTTTCTTGCCAAACTCTGGGTCCTACGAGGCGGTGCATTCTTGAATTCCTGCTGCACCATATGTGCAATGTTCTGGGTGGTATTGTCGTTGAACTGGTCGAAGGCATCGTCGAAAATGCTTTTGTTTTTGTTTACAAACGGCGACGCGTTTTCGCGCCCACCGTCAATCGGTGCCGGACAGGGAGTCCCAATCTCGTAGTTGAACATGTCGAATATAACTCAATACTGCATTACGATGTTGATTCTGAGATATCTGGGCGATTGAAGTAGATATTCGGTGCTGGAGGTGGGATTGGTTTGCTAGGAGGTGGCTGGTGCAGCGAAATCAAGGTTGGAGCTGGCGTTGTGGCGGCAACGCAAAGAGTCTTTCTCTTGGCATCTCTGCTTGCCTGTCTCGACCCGCACCCTGCCCACTTGTCATCATGGACATTCTGACCAAGGCAGAAAATCTGTATCTTGAAGTCGTGTTCCTGTCTTCACCTCGGTTGTCGCACTATCTTTGAATCCAACACACACATTGGTTGCGTAGAATAATGAGCTTACAGAAGCTGCTTATTGTCAAATAGCTATTGACCAACCTCGAAATTCTAGAATAGCTTCGCCATGATGCGGCCTGTGACCGTGCTAGTCCCACTTCCGCCAACCTCTCGCTCGATCCGATAATGTTCTGTCAAAGCGTCAAAGAAGTCGCGGTCAGATACAAGATCGACCACTCCACGGCGATGGAAGCGAGTGCCTTTGACAACCTGCCACACCAGACCATACCACCAGCCAAAGCAATGATACCGTAGTTGAAAACGAAAGTGGCGACATCCCAATTGCCTTTCAGAAACACTGCATACCCTTGGATCCAAAGAAAGATTGACGCCCAGAAGAAAGCCCAGTAACCGGCGTAGGGCTGATACCGCGAAATAGTAGGCAAATACACGTGTCGATCAATCTTCTGGGCCTTTATTGCTGCGTCGAACCGAATCCATGTAGCAGACATGACGACCCAATTCAACATCGTAGCGGCTGTATTGAAGTTCAATATCCAGTTCAAGACTTGACTACTACCCGAACCGAGAGCGAGAAAGGCAAGGCACGACAACAGCATGACCATTATCACAGCCATATACGGCACGCCTTTTTTTATTCAACTTGCGTAGGAACGCTGGAGCTTGACCTTCCAGGGCAAGGGCATGCAAGCTTCGAGACGCATTGAAGGTATACGCATTGCCAGCTGATAGTATACTGGTAATCAATGCTGCGTTAACCACAGATGGTAAGACAGGTATGTTGAGCCTTTGCATCGAGATGACATATGGGGAAGCTTCTGCGTAGTCATCGGAACCATTGGTCAGAGCAGGGTCGTTTGAAGGTACCAAGATGCCTACGCAGAGAGCACCACCGATAAAGAAGACAATCAAGCGAGTTATGATTGTGTCAAACGCCCTAGGGATCGTACGTCGTGGATCTTTGGTTTCACCAGCGACCATCGAGATATAGTCTGGTCCGGCGACAACAAAGCCAGCGACGTTGACAGCGTTGATGAAAGACTCTAATCGGGTGGTCGGGGTCCTGCCGACCCATGGCCCTGGTTCTTTGTAATATCGGAAGCCGAACCGGCTGCAGAATTTGTCAGATAATCGGCTGCACAACAAGACAAGGAACATGCGAGACTTACTCGTTCGCCGGATTACCACCCAGCATCACGGTCAAGGTGTAAAAAATGAGCCCAGTCGCCAGCAGAATCTTGAATAGCGACAGCCAAAACTCAGCTTCGCCAAAAATCTCAGCTCGATATACATTGAGAGCCAGATACAGAATTAAAGAAACCGAGATCAGGATGGCTGGAGACTGGTCATACCCCCAGTATTCCACAAGAGTGTTGATTATAGTGGCTTCGAAGACCACATATGAGGTTTGCGAAAAGAAGAGATTCCAGCCGGCCGTCACACCCAGAGCGGGATCAACCATACGACTAGCCAGGCGGACGAAGGAGCCGTCCAGCGGGAATAGTGTGACAATCTCAGCCTGACATTGTGCGATAGAGAAGACTACCGTTACCCAAAAGATGAAGGCGAGAAGCAAGCACACCGGACCAGAGGAAACACCGCTACCGATGCCAACGAAAAGCGAACTATGTTCGTTGTCAATGCTTCGTCCTTATGTTTGGTAGTCGTCGAATCAACCTACGCTCCGATCGATCCAGCGATTGCAGTCAATTGAAGTTGTCTAGAACCAAGTCTTCGATGATTCACAGCCTCTTTCAGCCTGGTATCGAAATATGCACCCTGATTCTCGCCGGCCTATATAGTCAGGCTCTGCTATCGATCATAAACGTAGGGATCCCTTACCACGATGATCTGCCCAACTTCGATTGACACTTTCGGACTCGGCGGTTGGACATGTTTTCCGAGAAGCTTTGGGATATAAGAGTCGGGCATGTTTTTTGCGTTGTCGCCATCGAGCAAGTCGCGATTATCTGACAAGGTGACGGACCCGCCTCGTCATTTTCTACTTCTTTGACAGTATCTCGCGCAATGGGCACGTGAAGCTGTTGCAGGCTTTGCCATGGCGTAATATGGCCATACTCGGCCTATCTGTTCCTCCCAATTTCGAGAGATCAAGGTAAACAAGTGATTGAGAAAATCGTATCAGTCGAAAGATATGAGCGATCAGCACATCGCACTGCCATTGGACCATTGGATGAGTCTATTCCTCTGGTTATCTGCTCATTCATAGATAGGCAAGATACATCTCTGGGAATCCTTGGAGGATTGACATCTGATGCAGATGTGCCTCCAGATAGCGCAGTGGCACGGTATCTATAGAATATTAACCCAACGTAAGATAGGCACAAGTAGGAGTTGCGATCAGACACTAGATTGACGTCTTGATAACTCGGCCGAGTCCGCAAAGTATGGCTATTAATCGATCGCCAAGCAGAGGGGCAAGGTGATGGGAAGTGGAGACTGAGACGCGGGGTTTACAAGGTGCTGATAACGAAACCTGGGCCTGCTGGATGTGCAGATAGAGGCCTCAGTAGGAAATGTTGGGCACTGAACTGATAAGGCTGAACAGGCCTGCCGCAGCAAAGGCAGTCGAGTTCCGATGACTCACGGCTACTTGCGACCATGAAATGAGGACTTGCTCTATCTTTAAGTGTGAGAGCATTCCATTGATCAGCTGGAACCATAGTCAACTTCAAGAGCAAAACGACAATCAACTTCTCCACCATGGTATCATCTCTTGCTCGTATCGATGCTTCTGAGCCGGTGGAGAATATTCTAAGTGCCATTGAGCGAGATGGAGGAGTCATTGTCACCAATCTTCTATCGAAGGAGCTTCTCGAAGAAGCGATGCGTGCTAGTAAGTACCTCGTCCGAGCATTGAGCTCAACATACTCAACATTGATGACGTTGGCAGTCGAGCCCAGTTTCTCCGGGCGCGGAATATACGACTCCAAGGGTAGTCATGGCGAGCTTGGTGCAGACTTCTTCCCAGAAGGGTCTCAAAGAGTATATGTAATATTCATCATACGACATGACTGCCGTTCAGTGCTCACAACTCAAACAGGGCCTGCTTTCCAAGATGACAGACCCTTTGATCAAGATTGTTCGTCTGCCCGTCTGGCAGCAAGTCATGGCCCACTTTCTGAACGATGAATTCACTTCGTTCACTGGACAGAATCGCTTAGCACAGAAGAGCGGATATATGCTTGCCTCTACAGCAGCGCTTCGTCTTGTACCGGGCGCTCAACCTCAGCCATTGCATCGGGTGGGTCGATGAGGATGATGATAATACGAATCGGTTCCTTCTGGCTGATGATTTTCGTAGGACCAAATAGCGTTCCAGGTTCGACCTGATCCAAACAATCCCCTTTTTACACCTATGATGGGATGTCTGATTGCCGGCTCGAAGTGCACTTACAAGAATGGGGTGAGTAGTCCAGGAATTGACACCTGATTAACAGGCGCTGACGTTGGCAATTTAAGGCAACAGCTGTCATACCAGGAAGCCACTTGTGGGGTGTTGATCGTGCACCAAACTTGGAAGAGGTGACATATGCCGAGATGGATCCTGGTTCGGCCTTGTTCACACTGGGATGTAAGTTTGATACTTGACTGGAATCGACGCTGCTTGCTGACTTGGCCTGCTCCCAGCGACATACCACGGTGCTGGAGAGAACAGATGTGGAAAGGACGATCCCGACGCTCTACGAACTCTTTTCGCGGTCTTCGGGTAAGGCTGTGTGCGCTCTGCCGCATACATAGGACACCTTGCTGACACACGACTTGCAGCCAAAGAGATTACTACCGCCAGGATCAAGAAGAAGTACTATCCACCCCCCTGGAAATTGCCCGCAAGCTTCCGGAGGACATTCTCAGGTTGGCAGGTTACTATAAGTCTGTCGGAGGCGTCGGGTTTGTAGAGGATCATCAACATCCTGTAGAGTTCTTGCAGAACGGTGAGAATGGAAGCATTGGGAAGTTCGGAAGCTCTGCTCGCAAAGTGGCTGTGTAGTCAGACGATACCATGAATCCGTGTTGAGCAGAATGATGACTGAGTTTGGTCTCTGCTGTAACCGAGATGAGCCAGTACAGCAAGTGTAGTCTTGATGTCGGGAACGATGCTCGGAGAAATAATTGCCGAATTTGATGAGCATGCACTTCGCTCACGGATTTCGTCGGCCGAACGTCCTTACTCCTCGGCGCAAGGTTTTGACTCAGCGTGCAGACACTCTCTGGTCAACCAAAGTCAGAAGTATGCTTGCCGTCAGACGTTGAGACGACACCAGCTTCTGGTCGTGGGAATATTTTGAAACAAACAAATCAGTGTCACTTCGTTGTTGCTTCGTCTGGGCCATGAGGATTGATATCGCGTCCTGACCAGCACGCGTCTGGAAAGGTCTGTGGGGCATGTGACGATCTCCCAAGATGACGCGGAGCCTCTTGAGAGGGGAAATGCGGATGCCACTGAATCCTCCGGGATGTAATTCCGATAGTCGGCAACTGATATAGCTGCAGGTGACTGGTCGACGTTCAACCTCGAGTTGTTTATGGTAAGGATGCTCGTCCATGCACGACAAGAACCTCTGCGTGTGCTTCGTGTACAGGCCCTACTTCGGTGCTTCTACGCGGCCCATCGATATTCCGACAACATGAACGATGATGCCTCGAGTCAACACCAACGAGTGATATGTTGAGAAGACGTCAAAGGTTCACCGAGATCCCTAGGTACGAGCAAATTAGACAACAGCACTTCTTCTGGTGGCTTCAACTTCTAGCTGGCTCCGAAACTGCCCCTGCCATGATTGCGCCAAAATATCGCACCGTGCTGGAAAAACTTTCTTCCAACACGGTTCCGACATATGAGAACAGTTTTCGATCTCTAGGACGCAAACTCAAAGATATTACAGTAATGTTAGCAGTTACCACGGACGTTCTGAGGTACTAAACGGTTGTGACGCAGGAGGCCAAGGATACATCTGTACCACTGAGCCCTATATTTCTCCACATCAAACCCCGACTTTCTAGCAACTGCAGATCTCCACTCCATACTTTCACGCTGGGGTAAGTTTGGGGACGATAATCCTGCCGGTGTCCTCATTCCTGGTCAGGGCTCGATCTGTGGCGGCTCTCATTGGCTCTATGGGTCTCTCAACTCGGTCGTGGAACATCCTAGACACCTCGACGAACGGACATTGACGGACCGCAGCATGACCTACTGCAGCGTCGGCTTCTGACTGCTTCTATCTTAAATTCAATCATTTGCGCCACTAGGCATGAATATTAAGGTCTCGTCCCTTTTCACTAAGTTGTGTCAAGACATCAGAACATTCATATCATTCATCATGGACGACCACAAGATTGATACAAAACACATCGACGACATTGACGTTCAGAAGAATGACCTTGTCATCACTCATGATGCTCGTGGAGCCTACGGCCCTGCTGGTCAGTAGCACTCCTATCTGGCGTTGAACACTCCTGAACTGACACTATTCAGGTATCGCTGGCATCTTTGGCAACAGCTATGTAGCACTGTGCGCCGCCTTCTCGGCCATGGGAGGCCTGCTGTTCGGTTATGATCAAGGTGTTGTATCAGTCACTCTCACGATGGATGACTTCTTAGAACGATTCCATGAGATTGCCCCTGGATCTGGCGGTGCGAGCTTCAACAAAGGTCTTCTTACCGCGATGATCGAACTCGGAGCATTGTTTGGTGCACTCAACACTGGTTGGGTCGCAGACAAGTACTCGCGAAAGTACTGCATCGTCATTGCAGTCGTGATATTCGTCATCGGCTCCGCCTTGCAGACCGCCTCAGTCAACTACGACATGCTCATTGTGGCACGACTGATCGGAGGAATAGGCATCGGATCGTAAGTCCCAACAAAGCATTTTTCATGATGTGAATAATTCTAATACATCCAGACTCTCTGCTGTCGCACCCATGTACATCTCAGAGATCTCGCCTCCAGAGATTAGAGGAACATTACTGGTCTTGGAAGAGTTCAGCATCATTGTTGGTATCGTAGTAGCGTTCTGGATCACGTATGGTACACGATACATGGACACAGAGTGGAGCTGGAGACTCCCTTTCCTTCTGCAAATTCTACCCGGTCTTGTTCTCGGTGTCGGCATCGTCTTCCTTCCATTTTCCCCTCGCTGGCTGGGTAGCAAAGGCCGAGACGAAGAAGCACTGGTTGCACTTACACAACTACGTCGCTTACCAGCCACCGATGCTAGAGTCCAACAAGAATGGTTCGATATTCGTGCTGAAGCAAGACTAGTAAAAGAGATCAGCAAAGAACGCCATCCGACCCTGCAGGATGGTACAAGAACCAGCCGTTTCAAGCTCGAGCTTGCCTCGTGGGCCGATCTTTTCAAGAAAGGGTGCTGGCGCAGAACTCACGTCGGTGTGGGAATCATGTTTTTCCAGCAGTTCGTCGGTATCAACGCTCTGATCTACTACTCGCCTACTCTGTTCGCAACCATGGGTCTGGACTCTGGTATGCAATTGATTATGTCTGGCGTGCTCAACATCATGCAACTGGTGAGTGTTCTCCTGTCTGCTCTGCTTGAAGCCTACTAACGAATGCAATCTTTAGGTCGGTTGTTCAACCTCAATCTGGACAATGGATCGCTTTGGCCGTCGTACACTGCTTCTCTGGGGCAGTCTGTTCATGGCAGCCTCTCACATCATCATCGCTGGCCTCGTGGGCGAAGGACAAAAGGACTGGGATGCGAATGGCGGTATGGGATGGGCAGCTGTAGCTTTCCTTCTCCTATATATGGTGTCATTTGGAGCCAGTTGGGGACCCGTACCTTGGGCGTTACCTTCTGAGATCTTTCCATCATCGTTGCGTGCGAAGGGTGTAGCTTTGTCGACCTGTTCGAATTGGCTGAACAACTTGTAAGCCGTTTCCTTCGACGTTTCTCTGCAGGCTGACTAACAAAATCGCAGCATCATCGGTCTCGTAACTCCGCCTCTCATCTCCGGTACAAACAACTACGGCGCCTACATCTTCTTTGCCGTTTTCTGTGTCTTTTCCGGCGTCTGGGTCTTCTTCTTCGTCCCCGAAACAAACGGCCGGAGCTTGGAAGAGATGGATCACGTATTTAGAGATGCTGGTGGTAGCGAAGAGGAAGAGATCAGAAAGTTAAGGATTGAGAGGGAGTTGGCTGCTAGTACACAAGCGCCTGCTCTTGCTTGATTTCGCATGACGATAGGTGTTCGGAAGCATTGGGACGGAGTTATCGTATGCGCAATTTGTAGTAGAGAGAAGGCAGGCATACGTCATTTATCATCATACTGTTTGCACAGCTGGAACGTTGATGGCCTTTGCAGGTAGCCGAAAAGCGACTGTCATAATCTCCGAGACAAGATGCTAAGGGCAGCACATTTGGAGCTGCGTGGGAACTCATACAATGATAGTGCAATGTTCGGCGCATAGCATTGATGCCTCGTTACGACCCGACCCCAATCTCCTACGTCCGAGATTCCCATCAGGTGTATCGTACGATGGTCACTGCTGCCATTATGAACAAAATCGAGGTAGAACAGAGCGACGACGAGGCTTCAGAGTTGAAATAAGCTTGGTCCGATCGGCACTCAGTTCCCCGAACGGGCTCTCCGACGGTGCCGAGACGCCGAAGACGGACATGGGCTCCTTAGCGCATATCCCACCAACTCTGCCGTCTTCTCGGGCTAGACCATTGAACACCGAGGTGAACCATCGTCGTTGTCTTCTTTTTCCGTTCATTCAGTTCCTTGCTATCCATGTCTCTATAGCGTCTCGAAGCTACATACGGTCTTTACACATCCCTAGTATGCGCCAAGTCGGATCGGTTCTCTGGCCGAGGCTCAGAGCTGTACAGGTCTACGGAGCCAATACCGGTGTAGGAAAGACAGTTGTCAGCACATTACTTTGCAAAGCTCTACGAAAGAGGCTACCGGACTACAATGTACATTACTTGAAACCGATCTCTACAGGACCGGTCGATGACCAGGATAACCGGTATGTGTTTGCATCGAGATGGTCAGACTCGTAATGCTGACTCGCGCAAAGCCATATAACAAGATACTCAAGAGATATAACATCAAAGACATTACTTCAATTTGATGACCCGGTCAGCCCTCATATTGCTGCCAGGATCTCTAAAGAGCCAGTCGATGACCAAAGCATCCTGACTCGTGTTTACGAAGAACTTCTGGGCTATGCTACTGGAAAGGATGCTGTAGCAGTTGTTGAGACAGCCGGTGGCGTACTCTCTCCGGCACCTTCTGGAAATGTACAAGCAGACCTATACCGCCCTTTGAGACTTCCCGCATTGCTCGTGGGTGACCATCGTCTGGGTGGCATTGGCACGACCATCTCATCATGGGAATCACTTCATGTCCGTGGCTACGACGTAAACTCTGTTCTGCTCTTCGAAGAGTCCAGATATGACAACCACACTTATCTTAAGGACTACTTCAAGGAAAGAGGAGTTCTGACTCTCTCCTTACCACCACCTCCTGAGGTCAACTCCTCTCAAGCAGAGGACCAAAAGGCTATGCAACAGTACTACGAATCTGCGAGTGAATCGCCTAGTTTGGAGCAATGTATCAAGCATATCCTCCACACCCATGATCAGAGGCTCGCTAGCCTACAAGCCTTGCCCAAGAGAGCTGATAAAAGTATCTGGCATCCTTTCATGCAGCACACAGAGCGATCAGAGCAAAACATCATGGCCATCGATTCTGCTTACGGCGACTACTTCCAAACACACAATTCTGCTGTCTCTGGCTCGAAGGAAGGTAATCAGCTTAAGCCTGCATTTGATGGCTCAGCATCATGGTGGACACAGGGCTTGGGCCACGGAAATCCTGCATTAGCACTTACTGCCGCACACGCTGCTGGTCGCTATGGCCATGTCATGTTTGCAGGCGCTGCACATGAGCCAGCTGTATCTCTTTCTGAGACTTTGCTGCAGAACATCGGTAATCCTCGCCTCTCAAAGGTCTTCTTTACCGACAACGGAAGTACTGGCATGGAAGTCGCTGTCAAGATGGCACTCAAAGCTGCAAGCAAACGCTATAATTGGTCTTCGGATGAGGAAGTCTTGATTCTCGGTCTCAAGGGTAGCTATCACGGCGACACCATTGGCACTATGGATATGTCAGAGCCATCAACATACAACAAGAAGGTCGAGTGGTACTCAGGCCGTGGCCACTGGTTCGATTTTCCGCTTGTCAAGATGAAGGAAGGCAAGTGGATCGTTGAGCCTCCTGCTGGCATGGAAGAAGAGTTTGGTGCTACCCGCTCCTTCTCAAGTTTGGACGACGTCTTTGCGCTTTCCGGTAGAAAGGCTGACGCAGGTCGTTATGAGGCTTACATCAAGACTTCTCTTGAAGCCTTGACTGCAGAAGGCAAGAAGTTTGGTGCTCTTATCATGGAACCCGTCATCCTAGGCGCTGGCGGCATGCTGTTTAGTGATCCCCTATTCCAACATATGTTGACCAAGGTCGTCCGCGAACAATACCCAGAGCTCTATGGCAAACCTGAAGCAACACCAGACGACGAACTTTCCTGGAAGGGTGTCCCTGTCGTCTTTGACGAAGTGTTCACTGGTCTATATCGTCTCGGTCGTTTCAGCAGTTCATCTTTCGTCGACGTCCAGCCTGATATATCCGTTCACGCCAAGTTGCTGACTGGTGGTTTACTGCCTCTTTGCACCACTACTGCCAGCGAGAGCATTTTCGAAGCTTTCTTGAGTCCTGAGAAATCTGACGCTTTGCTTCACGGCCATAGCTACACTGCTCACGCGGTCGGCTGCGAGATCGCCAAATACTCCCTCAAGACGATGAAAGAAATGGACGAGGGCGCTACATGGACTAGGTTCAAGTCTGCCTGGACACAAGAAGATAATGCTGAGCAGAAGATCTGGAGCATGTGGTCGCAAGACTTTATACGTGATCTTTCGCTCAGATCGAATGTTGAGAGCGTGTTTGCTATTGGATCTGTTCTGGCGATTTCGCTCAAGGATCCTGCTGGATCTGGGTATACCTCTACTGCGGCGACTGGATTGAGGGATACGCTTCTTCACGACTCGAGCTCGGAGAATGCTATCCATTCGCGTGTGTTGGGCAATGTCTTGTACTTGATGGCTAGTATGACGACACCGCCAGAGACTGTCGCGAGCATTCAGAGGAAGTTACAGGCTGCCGTATGATGATGGTTAGCTATGAGGCCTTGCTTTGTGTAGTATAAATCTAGGCTGCAAAAGTTGTAAATGTATATATATAGAGGACTTGTCATATGGATGATCTTGCTTCCATATCAATCCGGACACCCTGCTCTTTTGCGACCCTGTATATCTCTGTGCATATCCTGTCGACGTCCGTCTTTTTCAGCGGCACGCGGTGCGCTCCATCCCACTCCACAAGGGTGACACTATCCGGATGACAGTACTTCCTCATGAGATCCCTATGAAGATGCAGTCCAGCATCATTAAGTCCATGGACATGAATCGTCGGTAGCTTCAAGACATGCTCATTAGGCCCCTCATACCTAAAGCCCTCACTAATCTCTCCAGCCCCCAGAGTCGCCGGCCCAACCGAGTATTCAGAGAAGCGCATCAACGGCTGTCTTCCCGCCAACAGCACCGCAAACTTATAGCTCGTATCCGCTCTCCCCGTGTTTTCTTGCCGCACCTGCTGCTCATACAACAAACTAGCCGCGAGCTTAGCCCCCTGACTAAACCCCAAAAGCCCTACCCAAGCCCCTGTTCCAGCATCCCCACTCTTGCAAGTCTCAATCGCATAAATGACTTCTTCGATGGCGGACTCGTCGTCAATGGCAGCGTGTTCGGGGAGCCAGCGTAGCCAGCGGCGAAATGGGCCGTAGTCCTCGTAGACGGGGGCGATGCCGGGGCCGGGGGCACAGTAGAAGGGGCCGTCGGCGAAGACGAGGCGGAAGGCTGGGAGAGCTCTGATGAGGCTGCGGGCTTGGAGTTGGAAGATTTCGGCTGTGACGCCGCCGCCGTGGAGGCAGAGGATACGTGGGAGGGAGAGATCGGTGGGGTTGGGTAGTGTGTTGCTCATGATTGTGAAGGTGTGCGTTCTCTTCGGCCGCTTGTATGGTGGAGAGAAGGTATGGGTGGGTCGGCGGTTTGTGTGATTGTTCGCGGCGCTTATGTGATCCTTCGCTGGCGATCAACGAGCTCGGCGTGTAGCGATCGTAGACTGACAAAACCCGTCGTGACGAGTCGAGATAGCGAAAGTCTAGAAATCAGTGAAGAGAGTGTGCACAAGGCCTACAGCAATCGATGTCTACACTGGTCGGACTTGGACGTAGATAGCATGCAAATGTTTCATTGCTCACATCATCTACCCGGACCGGCTCTCCATGTCCCTTGCCGCTCTTGTCCGTTACCGACATCTGAGCGCATGCCAGAATTAGAAATCCTCCAACAAGCTCTCTCAAAGCTTGGGACAATTTAGCGGTTATCATCTCATGTTGGAAGGAGTGCTGCACGTGTTGCAAGCTTGAACTGACGAGTTCGCAGTTGGCTGTGACGATGATTCTGAGCTTGGACCATTTCTCTCTACCATCCATTCCTATGCCCTTCTCATGTTCGAGCAACCCATCCTACTCCTCGACCCACAAACAGCATATACACATCCCTGAAGAGCGGTCAGACTCCCAGATCCATTGATTTTCCCCGTCGCTGATCTCCTAGTCAATGACGTCGTCTCTCAGATCAAACAGTTGTCTGACGACTTCGTCTGCCTTGCTTCGGATCGCGTTGTGATACATGACATTGGTTATGAACTTCTTGCAGCCCTTGATCTTTTCTGCCGTCTCCATAGAGTAGTCGTAGTCAACGTACATCTGCGTTCATCTCGTTAATTCATCGTTCACACTTCATCCGCTTCACACCAGACTCACATCCTCTTGGTAAACGGCTGCGTAAACAGGAACTTCGTTCTTGCGGAGCTGGTCTTCGTCAAACAGAGCAGGCCAATCGGAGTCTGCAGCTACTCGTTCGGCGACATCCTGCATCTTGCGGAGCTCGCTGTAGTCATCGAACATCCAGCTGAATACCTGTGCTGTGTTAGACGATCGACCTTTGAATGACTTCTTGAGCCAACGTACCATCTCTCCTGTGAAGTAGATAGGTCCTTCTGACTTGAGCTCAAACTCAGGGAACTCGTCACGCATACGTTCAGCCGACCAATTGGGTGCTTGTCTGTGATCACGTCAACATGACATCTATTCATAGGCATTCTTTACCCACCCTTCACAGTAGATCTGCTCATGCAATATGGCGTAGATGGGTGCTTCGTCAAAAGAGGTGATCGACTCAATCGCAGTGAGAGTACCTCTGGTCAACAGACCGAAAGCTTCGATGTCGTATGCAGCACGCAGCACGACTTCGTGTACAGCGTCGATGCCTCCGTGCATTCCAAACATGATGCCTATCTGCTGGAACCTTCTAGCAGTCAAGTTGCCTGAAGACGGGAGTTTGATTGTGCCATCACCGAATCGTGTAAGGAAGCTGACGATGTTCTTGACTCTATCGACATCTTCCGGATACTTGTCGTAGTAGTCTTGGTTGCGTCTGATCACTCTCTTGTAGAGCGCTTTGTAGACTGGATCAGGCTGCTTGACGAGTGGTTGGAGGCCACCGTAGATGAAGGCTTCCCGGAGTCCTTGTGGGTGAAACGAGAGGTATGTGATGCTGCAGAATCCACCAAAGCTCTGGCCCATGATACTCCATTTTTGCTTCTCAGGAGGGTACTCCGCAGTAAGAGATTGTCGAATCGCTTCACAGTCTCGCACGATACTGTCCGCGCGGAAGTGCTTGAGGTATCTCGCCTGCACGTCCTCGTCCCCGCGTAAGCCTAGCGTGCTGGGAGTGATTGGCGTGCTCAGTCCAGTGCCTCTTTGGTCTAGATAGAGCATTTGGTAACCTTTATCCAGAATGGTGTAGGTGAATGGGTAAGCACTTGGGTGTCGGCAGGCTCCTCCAGGTCCGCCGTTCAAGAACACCATCCATGGAAGTTGGCTCTTCTTGTCATCATGATCACCAATGTCCGCGGGAGATTCATGCTTTCGAACACTGCGAGCAAAGATGCGAATCGTACCAGTTTCCGGCTTGGAGTAATCTTTGGGCACATCGAAGAAGTGTTCGGTGACTCTCAGCTTACCTGTTGTGAATCAAGTGTCAACACGTATCACAGATGAATGAGCGTCCCCTGGCTGGGAGTCCAGGGGCTTGAAATATAAGTTACCAGGAATCTGATGAGTTCTCTGTTCGACTATCTTTGCCGCAGCGACTTTGATCGAGGTAGCCATATTGTGTGTTTTGGATGGACATTGATGGTGAGGGGCAGATGGTTGGGTTGATGAACATGCGGGTAACATGCCCCTCAGCGACGTTGACGCTCTGGATCGCTCCTGCTTGCCATGAGGCATTACACTATTACGCCGAGTTCAGACATTGTTTTATCTGTAAAGACATTTATCCAGAAACAGATTTGGCTACACAGATCACACGAACATCCATTGAGTAACTCGTCCCATGAAACTACGTAGCTATAGCTCACGCGATACTTCGGAAGAGGGGAGGGCGTCCACAAGCTGGGGGCTTGGCTACAAGTCTAGCTCGGAGTCTGCTACGCCGATGATGTCCACTGCCAGCAAGATTTGTTCGCCAGCGATATATTTACAGCACCCGTAGATATACTCGACAAACACATCAGACTCACACGCCTTCTGATCAGTCATGGTCAAAAAAGATAAGGGCAAGAAGGAAGCCAAGAAGGCCCGCGTAGCAGCGAAACAGGAAAAAGTCGCCAAAAAGACAGAAAAGAAGGCCAAGAACAAGAAGGATGCCGACGACAGTGATGCAGAAGACGCCGATCTGGATGCGATTCTGGCAGACTACGCAAAGAAGCAAGAGCAATTCTTGAAGGTCACCGAAGACTCTGTCACTGGTCCATCACCCAGAAGTGCTTCCACTTTTCTTGCCTCACCTTCAGATGGCAGAGAACTCTTCCTTTTCGGAGGCGAACATTACAATGGAGCTATTGCACATTTCTACAATGACTTGTATATCTACAGAATCAATTCGGATGAATGGCGCAAGGTAACCAGTCCCAACTCACCTCTGCCTCGCAGCGGACATGCCATGTGCAGGGGTGGTAACGCTGGTGGTATTTACATGTTTGGAGGAGAATTCAGTTCGCCGAAACAGGGTACATTCTACCATTACAACGATTTCTGGAATCTGGAACCATCGACCAGAGAATGGACCAAAATTGAGACCAAGGGGCCATCTCCTTCCGCTCGAAGTGGTCACCGTATGGTTGCTTTCAAACGCTACATCATCCTGTTCGGAGGCTTCCAAGACACATCGCAACAGACCAAATACTTGAATGATCTTTACATCTACGATTGTCAGACTTTCCAGTGGCATATCCCTGTCCTGCCACCCGCTGCCATGCGTCCTGACCCAAGGTCTTCCTTCTCCTTCCTGCCCCACGACACCGGTGCGGTTTTGTACGGCGGATACTCCAGAATCAAGACTTCGACCTCAGCTGGAAAGTCGAAGGGAGGTAGACAGGCTTCGCGCGTCATCATGAAGCCTATGGTTCATCAGGACACCTGGTTCCTTCGCATTACACCGCCACCGCCAGAAGCCTCTATGAACACATTACCGACAGTGCGTTGGGAGAAGCGAAAGAAGCCAGTCAACTCGCCCAACCCAGCTCGTGCTGGCGCGACCATGGTGCACCACAAGGGCAGAGGTATCGCGTTCGGTGGTGTACACGACGTCGAGGAGGATGAAGAAGGCATTGACAGCGAGTTCTTTAACCAGCTATTGGCCTTCAACATTGACCGCAACCGTTTCTTCCAACTGAGTCTAAGAAAGCCTCGCTCTCAGCCGGCCAAGAAACAAGGCGGCGGAAACGAACGTGGTGGCCGACGCGGAAGAGGAAAGGCTGACGAAGAGGAGTTACTGCGTAACCTTGCTCTGATTGAAGGCAAGGGCTCATTGGACGATGGCGAACTCCCAGTCAAGCGCGATGACGATTCTGATGATGAGGATGCCAAGATTGAGAAGCCAGTGCAATACGAGATGCCCCACCCTCGATTCAATGCTCAACTTGCGGTACAAGATGACACTCTTTATATCTACGGTGGCACATTCGAGAAAGGTGATCGCGAGTTCACATTCGACGAGATGCACAGTATCGATCTTGGCAAGCTGGACGGTGCCAAAGAGATCTTCCGTCGTGAGCTCGAAGACTGGCAGGGCAGCGAGGACGAGGACAGCGAGGACGATGACGAGGATGAAGATGATGACGAAGATGAGAGTGAGGACGAAACCGCCGGCACTTCTACCCCTGCTACTTCTGTCGCACCCGAAGAGCTGGCCAAGCCTGAAGATGTGGCCAAGAAGCAAGCAGCAGAGGATGAAGAGCCCGAGGAAGAGGCCGCCACTGAGAAGTCTGACGGTCTGCCTAGCCCGCGTCCCTTCGAATCCCTACGTGAATTCTTCACCCGTACCAATCACCAGTGGCAAGACATGATTCTGGAGGAGCACAAGTTCAAGCACGCAAACCAGATCACCGAGCGTTCGGTCAAGGAGATTCGCAAGAGTGCATTCGAACGCTCTGAGCAGAAATGGTGGGATGTCAGAGAAGAGATGCAAGTCCTGGAAGACGAGCAGGAAGCTGCTGGTATCGGTGAGGTTGTTTCAATCGAGTCACGCGGCGAGGGTGGTGGTGCCGGCGGCGGTGGTGCTGGCAGAAGAAGATAAAGTCACGTGTCGAGAGGCATCTTTTTGACATCAAAATCTAGATCAACAATTTATGAAAAGCATAAACTTTGGCATACGTCGTGCTGATACTCAGCCTATGTAAGCATTCTGGCAAAATGAGTGTGAGGTAACAACAGAATTCGCACTTTCACCAAATGGTGTCTCTAGCTCAAATTCTCAGGATGAAAAATCCGCCAGAGACATCCTTGTGCCTTCAGGCAAAGGACAGCAAGGAGTAGAGGAAGTCAGGCGCGCCGCTCAGCAGTGAGCCCCTCCCAAGCCCATAAGACCCCTTAAACAGTCTACTTGGTCTGGACATAAATGTCAGAAGAGCCGCTGCTCTGGTAGCCTTCGGTAGCAACAATCTGGTAATAGTGCTGTCCAAGATTGAGTCCAAAACGCGACCATGCTGAAAAGTGAGCAGCCATATTTACGCTCCCACCGACACGCTTGCCCTGACGAACAGACCAGTATTGCTGGAAGGTGCGGGTACCGTCGATGGAGGGCTGGTTTGTGCGGGTGGAAACGTAGACGTTGTAGTTTCCACCATCGGTGGAGAAGCTGCCCTTGTACTGAGCACCACTGCTGGGGTCGTATGTACCGAAGGACTCGATCACGTAGTATTCGACAAGGGGAGATCTGGTCCATCCATATACAGCGAGGTAGCCGTTGCCTGAGGGGTTAAAAGCTCCACCATAGTTGATGGTGCTGATCGATATTGTTAGCACCTGTTTAGAATGAGAGATCGATGGTGTCCACTTACCGTCCAGTGCCAGGGTTCCAGCCCTTGCCGCCAACAAAGTTGCCAGTGTTGGTCCACTTGACAGAGTAGCGCGAGCCCTCGCCCAGGGTGAACTGAGCAGAACCGCCACCATCAGTCCACCAGGAGTAGAAGTATCCATTGTGAGTACCCTCAGCACTGGGGGTGCTCTGTCGCTTGACAAGAGTCGAGTTTCCGTCCTCAACATCCTCGGTGAGGAAATCGAAGGGGGCGGCCAGCGCCGTGGTAGCAGCCAACAAGGCGCAGAAGATGTTCTTGAAAGAGACCATATTGAGTGAGGTGATCGTTGGATTGGTGAAGAGATCAGTTCCCCAGCGCGAGCATTTTCCTTTATATGTCCTCGTCCCCTCTCATCACACTCCCCTCAACGTCGTAATACCGAATTGATTGAGGCTAAATGAAAATGTCGTACACCACCCACTCGCTGATCAACGTCCAGACATAACGCTGACTCCAGTATCTCGCCTATGCACAAAGTTGAGTAGATGCCGTTCTAATTCTCTTGGAATTCTTGGCTCGACAAGCAATTCGGAGGGTCTGCCAATGTCATCTTATATATCCGGTGTACGGCCGCACGCCGGGTAAAAGAATTAGTACCTGCCAAGGGGAGACTTAGCATGCGAGGGGGTGTTCCTGTTAGTGATCACAAGGGGCCTGATCAGCATGGTGATTTGGCTATAGCATGGCAGTATGAAGGAGGAGAAGCTTGTCGGCGCGGAAACATGGAGACGTCCTTGTCGCCAAGCGAACTATTGTATCAGAACAAGCGAACCGAGGTGTGATCTTCTTGAGGTGAACCTAGTACTACAGCTAATTCAACGCATTGTGCTGTGATAGTTGACTTGGCTCGAGGTTCTATAGTCACTATGCGCGTAACTTCCACTACGAAGCTTCCATGAGTTCAGGCTAAACAGAAGCCTGGAAGATCGCCCTCATACACATGACGATCAGCCCATGTGCGACAGGTCTGGGTCGCTGACCGCAGAATATGCTGTAGGCGCTTTGATTGCGTGACAGGCTATGCTGCAAGAGCAATAAGGCATCACGCAGGAAATCAGTATCACCCACGATGTATCCCGGAAGGATTGTTTCAGAATTCGCCATCAAGGACTCGTCCAGACTCGGCCGTAGCCATCAGAGCTCTGGCGTAGTTGGGTCCAGTTAACGGAACCGATCGGCGCTGGGTGTCCAGCGGCAAGAGTGCTGTTTACGGAGGGAAGTAGCGAAGGAAGCCCGGCAGAACTCCCACCGCCTTCCTAGAGTGGGGTAGATCCCGATCTTATCGATAACATGTTCTCTTCTGTTTCGTCACCGCGTCGCCAACGACATTGTCCGCAATGAGTTTACCCAGACTCTTCATACCACTGCAGAGCTCGTAAATCGAATCAGTTCGAGCGGGTACACATGGTGTATGTCAACGACGCGCCAGTAGTCGCGATCAGCAACGTAGTAAGGAATCCAATGATCACCTCATCCAAAGATCACCCACCTGAACGCGAGCTTCCGCGAGGAGCAGGTCCTTTGAGATCGCCTATGGATTATGGACAACGCTCGACTCCACTCGTCGAATCACCGGTTATTCGAGATGTCTTGATGCAGCATTGAACAAGTTCGGCCTGGGTTTGTACGCTTGAATGTTAATGGCGGCTAAAGTCATGTATCGTATTAGAGTATCTTCTATGGCTCGGCTAGATCTTGAGCACACTGATGCGCTTCGCGACGATGAACTCGAAGCATTGATCGTGGATCCGAAGGCCCTCTTCAATCTCATCGGCTGTTACACTGACTGGAGGGGCTAGACGGAATACGCCGCCCATATCTGGAAGGTTGACGACATCACTAGATACCGGTAGACCAGAAGCCATGGCTAGTTCAGATACAGCCTGACCCATGTCTGCGCCTGGTGCCTTGGTAGAGGCGTCTGAGACGATCTCAATGCCTTGAAGGAGACCTCTTCCTCGCTTGTCGCCAATACACCAGTACTCTTGCTGAAGCTTTTTGAGACCAGCACGTAGTTGCTGACCACGCTCGGCTGCGTTCTGATACACGCTGTCACGCTTGACGATCTCAAGTACCTTGGTACCAACTGCTGCGGTGAGAGGGTCGTTCGGATGAGTGGTAAGCCAAAGGAAGCCTTCTCCTTTGCAGCCACGCTTGATCTCTGCAGTTGTGGACACGGAGGCTAGAGGTAGACCACAGCCCAAAGTCTTGGAGAGAGCGCCAGAATCTCGGGTAAAATGCTTCCTTCAATGGAAACGGTCAAGGCCTGGATGCGGAGCTGGAGACGTGCTTGACTCGTTGAGCTGGAGCAGTTCTCTCACTCACGATATTCGACTCCTGGCTGACCACGTCTAGAAGTGCCCTGACCATGTCTGGGGGAGAGCGCCTCCCTAATACGAGCCTGTACTGACCTTGCATTCCTCCTCTCTCGGTCGCTATTCGCGTCGTCCTAGGAAGCTGTGGTAATGCACAATGTTTTCGAGGTACCGCTTACCGTTGATTGAGAGACCAGAGTTATTCGACTCCTACTACCATCGCCTTTGCAAAAGAAAAGGCTCTGCATTTCTACAGCCTTAGTTCGCATCGTCTTCATGAGAGCGATGGTACCCTGCTGTTTACCTGGGCGTTGCCTCGCTTTGCGCATCTCCTCCGGCTATGTTGGAAACTCGTATACAACTGTCGAGATGCAGAATTATTTCTCGAAACAAGCAAACAACGGAGAGAGTGAAACATCTTTTCATCTCATTAGAAACGACGAGGAAAACGAAACTGTTTCTGCATCTCTACAGCGAAGCTTTCAATGGATGTCGGATACGATTTGGCTTCCACCTCTCCTCAGACGCTCTGCGTACTCTTTACAGGCACAAGCTCGTCTTTGTTCTGGCTAGTAGAGCTCTTTTCTTCGTTCTCGCGATCTTTCATCTCTCGCACAGGGTTCTCAATATCCTCGGCGCCTAGCATCTCGATGCCTTTCTCCAGTGTGTGCCCTTCGTTGACCTTTTGCTGCTGCGTCTTACCCTTCTCTGGATCTTTCTTGACGCCACTGGTCAATTCCACAGCTCCCATGGTCTGCTTCTCATCTGCCTTTCCATCAGCGCTCTGAGCACTCTTCTTGTAAACACTCCAGCCACCACCCCAGCCGGACCATCCTTCTGCCCATGGCCCACGCGCGAAGCAACATATTAATGCTGCACCAATACTCGCAACACTATAACTACCGCTTACAATCCAACCACCTCTTGCGTAGAGGTGGTTTCCTGCAGCCGTACCGACCAGCTGGCCGCAAAACGTTGCAACCATGAAAGCTGTGTTGACACGATTACGTGCTTTGGGTGCGATGCTGTAGATGGCACTTCTATTGGCGATTTGCGCAGTTTGCAACCCAAAGTCATTGAAGAAGGCTTGGATGACCGGTCCAGCAATGGTGATGCGACCGGTGTAGGTGCCGATGCAGATGCCCAACATACACCAGCACTCTCCTAGAATGACTGAGAACAGAGGGACAAAGCGATCGATAACATACTTTGCCCAGAAAGGTCCGGTGAACATACTTGCGATGCCGATGAGGGAGAAGAGACCGATGGTCAGAGAGTCGTAGTTGTAAGGTGAGCCGGCGAGGAGAAAGGTCAGCGTAGTCCAGAAGCAGGTGAATGTTGCGGCTGTGAAGAAGGTGACGAAACAGGCTTGGACTAGCACAGGCTCTTTGAACAGCATCTCGACAATTGACCACAGAATCTTGAAGTAATTGATACCGCCAGGGTTGGTCGAGGGATAGTCGGGCATAAACAGCCAGAGTAACGCAAAGATGGCATACTGGAGTCCTAGAGAGAGCCAGTAGATGTTGCGCCATGCTATGATCATGTCAGTACTAATTATATTTTCGAAGCCTAGCACTTACAAGTATAGTTGGTCAGGACACCAGACAGCAGACGAGCAATCAGCATGCCCAGCAAAAGACCAGATGTGACGATCGAGAGAGATGCTGCCCTCTTACTTGGCGGTGCAAGGTCACCAACAAGAGGGAGCATGAGCTGTGGCGTAACAGTAGTGATAGCCGTAACGAAAGAAATGGCAGTGAATGCAGCCAAATCTTTTGTTACACACACACCAATCCTAGAGCTTTGTATAAGCAAGTCATTCTCATGGAACATCACGATATTACATACCACATGGTCGCAGTGAAGAAAACAAGGCTCAGAACAAACGGTCTGCGAGGCAAAAGATCGCCTAATGGACACAAAAACAGCAGCCCTGCAGCATATCCTGCTTGCATGACAGTTGGGATCTGTGAGACCTTCTCATACGGCACATTAAATTCTTCCGCCAGGATGTTCAGAATGGGATGACTATAGTAAAGGTTCGCAACTGTAAAGGCACCTGCAAAGCCGAAGAGCACGTTCAACGCCATACTGAATGCTGGTGGTTTCTCCGGGTCCCAGCGACATCGCGGCGGCGTGTATGTTACGACTCTGTAGATGCGCGTCCATGCTGTGTTGTGCTGTGTTTTCTTATCATGTACATTGTGGCCTTCCAATCCTGAGGAATATTCATGGTCCAGAGATAAGTTCGACGGCGAGGTGTGCTTCACATCGTCTTGCGACATTTCAATGTCGACGCGCTGTGTTCACAGCACAGCAGACTACTGTCACAAGGGCAAGGAGTGATGGAATAAATGCTAGAGGCAAGAAAGGAGAAATGCCATAACGGGTAGCACGACATCCATGTAGCTGAGGGGTGTGCGTGCCTGTCACTTTTCTACGAGCCGCATTTCCGATGAGATCTCTCGAACCGTCCCAGTGTTGATCACCGTTCGGCACTCCGCCTCCGCATTCGTGGAAAGATAAAGGCGAACCCGAGTAAATACTTACCCGCTAGCTTGTTTTTGTCATTGTGGTTTGAAACATCGTTGACACAATGTCTGTATTTGAAGGCCCCACGTAAGCATGCTGTCTGGAAACTCGGGTGTTTCCAAAGCAAGCATAATGAACAAGGCGAAGGGTCGGATATCATGCCGCAAATACTATGGTTTGACAGGAGGTGTGGTTGCAGTAGAGTGGGTACAAACGCCAAGATATAGCTCAATCAGGCTAGATCTGCAGCTGTGAGCCACGCTTGGGCCCGATATGGCAGTTTCTGCCATCGGGAGAAGAAAAATCCTCATGTCCAACCCAAACCAGGGTACACGACTGGGCACGCTCTGAATCAGTGTTTGGCCTTGAGTGCAAGTGTGTGGGCATGCGCAAGTGTCGAAGGTACGTAGGCAGAATTGAGGTGTTCTCCTTTTCTTCCACCTCCGGCAAAAGTCCGAGATAGTGATATATGACCACAAAATCTTGCCACACCCCTGCAACCCACCAAAAGGATGCATTCATGGTCAGTACGGGGGTCGAACCCGCGACCTTGGCGTGCCAGGTATACCAGGGGAATGGGTATTAGCACCACGCTCTAACCAACTGAGCTAACCGACCAGATTGATGGAAGCAACTCAGTTCGTTTTGGTACAGAATGAACGGGATCAGGCAGGCACGACCAACACCCGCTTCCTGCCAGCTTGAAAGTCGGGCTGACGACTCCTGTTCATGCGTGACTTGGCCTCCATGGACTGTCTTGCCAGCTGTATGCATGATATGCTTATTTCGGCAGCAAGTTGACGACACTATCAGACGTCATCCCTGACATTGGAAACTTAAGCTGATTGTCGTGGTGAACCCTTCCATGTGTTCAGGGCACGGTTTAATCGCGGAAATAATATCAAAGAGCAATGATGTCTTCCTGGACCTGTTCGATTCTGGACAAAGCAAGAATTGTATCAGGTGATACAACGGAATGACAGTACCCCTAGGTTCCAGTGTGAAGTATCCTTGGACCTCAGTGGTGGACACGTTACCCTGTTGTCGTTCTGATAGCGTTGCCGAGGGGTTGACCCTGGCTGAGAAGACGTAGCACTGGTCCACGCGATATTGAGTCGTACCGCGTTAGTGTCGAGTCCGTCAACCTGCGATCAAGCTTCCAGTCACCAGGTGGAGTCGCTGGAGGCTGTGTAGAATGAGAGTCCAGGTGACAAGCATACTCGTTTTCCTATTGTTGACGCTTGCGTCAGCGGGTTGCGGAAGACTAGGACCAACCTGGAAACGCGATCGAAAACCTTGTTTTCAAAGGTGCAATCCATGAGTACGAAGAATTGATCGAACGAAATCAATACCTGATATTGACTCAACAAAGGCATGTCGACTGACTCGACCTCTGGTGTGTTGTTGATGAGAAGGATCAATGAATCGCCAAATCCGGTTGTCGGGCAAGCTTCCACACCTGCCTCGTTCTCCACCGTCCACCGAACCATAAAACCAGCCATTAAGACATACAAGAACATGTTCATACCGAAAGGCCCAGCTCTCGGTCGACAGTCCGAGCAGGTATTCATTACTATTCGATAAAGACAGTTCGAGTACGTCTTCTACGGTCGAAAGAAGGATCTAGACGTGTGCAGAGAAATCTCGACTCCCCGCTGAGATCTAGCTCTGAGACAAGTTGAGATCTCGCCGGCAACGTCGAGAAGATTTCAACGAGCGAGATGATACACTTTGAACTCACCTCTGCAGACATGGGGCCAGGGAAGTATGTTAGAGGAACACGAGCACATTGAGGCAGGGATACCCTTGCGATCTCTTCTGGCGATAAGACAAACATGGGCATATACAGTACACCCGTTTCACCCGTTGCTATGAACTAAGCCGAGCAACGGTATCGCAAAAAGCACCTGTAGCAGGCGGCCACCTGGTTCGAAGGATCTACACTGATCCATGATGATTGACCCGATCCTTGGAACAGCATGAGGGCTGGCCGTTGCTCAATACAAACGTTTTTTTTTACGGGGATGCGCCTTTCTTATACAGGATGAACTGCCGCAGCAGAGCCTCTTGATACCAGCTTTTACATATACGACCCTGCCTTGCTCTCTCTTGCTCTGGGGTATTTGACGATAATTCTCTGGGTCATCACCGTTCAAACTTGACATCAACATAACATCATCTGTCTCTCAGACACCACATCACATTATATCAACTCTGTCGCTTGAATGACGACGACAACTACTACAACTCGGACTTACCCTGAGAAGGGCATGTTCGACTCGCCAGTACGTGGAAGCATGGATATGCACACCACCATACTCCAAGAAGTGGCCAAGCGTCACGCCGAACTCATCAATGGTATCAACGCAATGTACGCCACATTGATCAAGATGCGATATCTTCGCGAGGACGAAGTCATCTACCCTCCGTACGGCGTGTGTGGAAAGCCCGCTGTGGCTGTCGAACAACTACGAGCTGCCGGATTCGTTCCCGAAGTGATTGCCCTCATGGAGTTGCTTCCTTATCCATCAAATGAGGCTCTGGAATACTGGTCAGATCAGGAGGAGGGTGTGCCGATCGCACCAGATAGTGGTGCCATGTCATATCTCGAAGGTCATGACTGGGACGGCACGATAGCAACATCGAGACAACCACTTAGAGCTGGCGAAACTGGTTTGCCAGCCTGGGCGTTCAAAATCACATTCTGTGGGAGTAATTGGGGCACTGAATATTTGTACGACACACGAGACAGTAAGTCCAGCATACACACGACAGCAAACTTCACACGCTGACAGATTGCTTTGCAGGAAGAATGAGACGCTGGGCTTCCAAGAGCGAAAACACAGAATACGAGCATCAACCCAACAGAGGGACAGAACAATCCTGGGATCTTCTGCGGAACGAAATACTCAGCCTGGATTGGATCCCATGGCGTGATGAAGGCGAATGCTACCAAACACTCAACATACACGCACGACCAAGCCTGCTCTCCGGCGTAGGCGGAACGAATCGATACGAAGAATATGATGGCGAGTCTGAAATGATGGACGACCAATATGCGAAGTTGAAGCAACACATCGAAGCGGCTCGGATGAGCATCCCGGCCTTGAATGTTGCCTTGAAGATGCGACGGAAAAGATCAGGCACACTGAGCATCGACGACCTCAAGCAACTTGCCGCCGAGCACAGGATCTCAATCGATCACTCTCCCACACGGCAAGTGCGACCAGAAGGCTGGGGCATTGGTATGGTGTTGGACGGGGTTGAGCGAAACGCGCCAGAGAACAAAGCACTACGGAGCAAGATCTTGTCCATGCGAAACGCCAGTGCCCAGCAACTGCGCAACACAGCAATCGAGTATGGTTGTGAGATACCCGAAGTACCGAGCCCACCACCAGCACCGCCATTGCAACTCGACCCCAAGGTAGAGGTGGCCAAGGCTGTGCGGAACATGTTTGCTGTGAAGCGACAGTTGTTCCGAGATTGTGGCTGGGAGGAGAGGTTCAATGGTGATGAGTTTGAGAGAAAGCGAGAGGACCTGCTGACCGAGTACCACTCTTTCTTCTCGCTCCTTGGTCCGAGAGGTCAAGATATCCACGATGCCGTCGAGGGAGCGTGGTTGAGGGATTGGTTCAAGCAGAAGGCTGGCGAGAGAGCTGTTTAATTAATTACGACATAATGAACATGAAAGCAATGAAAGATATGTGATGCATAGCGCTTCTGCCTGCAACTTGAATTGGGTTCGTTCGTGATAGTCGTTTCCTCATTAAGGGGCAGAGTTCGAGGGCCAATATTGCAACCATCAAGGTCATTGCAAAGCTCGAGTCCATCCTTGCGTCTCTGTATCGCAGCATGGGCATGGCAGGAGCTCGACTCGGCCACCGCCTTCCAGAACTGTGTTCTCAGACTGACTTCCCATTCTCTTAAGCTTGTCCCAATGCTCGCTTTTCGGACCCATTCTCATGGTGGTGTATACCAGTCGTCGCGGCAGGTATCGGAACCTTCGGAGCATCTCTTTTCTCGCCGTTCGGTCTTTCGGTCAGACTAGGTGCATGTGGCCGTCTCTTTCCTTGAGCTTTGCCGCCAAAGAGAGGAATGTGATAGGCGCAGGAGCGATAGACGTAGAAGAGGAAGTCGTATACAAGCAGTAGAGCCCATGGTCCTATTGTGACGACACCCAATAACATCTGCAATGATTGATATTAGCTCAAAGCTCTGACTGCAGATGAAGCAGCTAGATAGAAGAGAGTTGTACAAAAATACTAGAGATCCATCCCTCAATGTCGCTGAGGTGAGTAGGAAGCAGTGAATACCAGCCCATAATTGTATGGCTTGTAGCGATGAGGCCTGCCTGCGTTCGCCGATGTGATCCGTTTGCGAGACAATTGGAGTGGAGCCGCTGTTGATGATGGCCCCGAGAGTGAGAAGAGTGATTGAGACGGACAGATTGATGGGACTTGAGTATTCTAGATAGCTACCTATGCATCCCATTCAACGTAATCCTACTCGGTAGCGAAAGTGCCGCCAAGCCTTCCGTCATCCTTGAGGCTCGAGATGCATTTCGAGGCGTCTGCCAGCGTTTATCTGCACCATGTCTCGTGCGACCTTGGCCTGCAAGGCAACAAGAATATTCCTTGTCCCTCTCGCGTGAAGGTCATACTAATTGTTCCGGATGCTTTCTCCGCCCTAGATCTACGGTGGCTTGACATGATCTTGCGCTACGCTAGCTATCTCAGCCGCAACCCTGTCAAGATCGCCACTACAACCATAGCCACGACCATCGACACCGCCATCCTTCGAGTCCTAGAACATGATTGACTCATATAGAACCAGAATGTTTAGACCCTCTGACCGATGTAAAGCCGTGCGAGCTTTCTACGAGTAGCTTATAGTTGGATAAGGGCGACAAGCTCATTGGGTACCGCGGCACATGTACCCTGATCACATGCACCACCCTGACGGCTGCCTAGCTGGCACACCGATAGGTAGGAAGGATTGAGACGTTACAACAATCCACAACTCCCATTTCCTTTGAAGAACTCCATTCCTTTCCTTCTCCACAACAAAGATGAAACCGTTCATGCTCCAATCTGTTCACAAAACCATGCCTGGCTCACCTGAGAGAGAATACCTGCGGCAATTGACTAGCGTAGATGCTCTGCACGAGCTGGATTCCAGGTTGGAATCTTGGACTGAGGAGGACCCTTACTTCCAGGAGAATCGATTTCCTCCTCCTCCTACCGACCTGCCAGTTCAACGAAACGGGGTTCCCAGGGAGTTTGACTGGGGTCGTTATGCCGTGTCGCTCGAGCGCTCTCGCCAGCGTCGTGAGGATACACTAGAGAAAACCAGAGCGATCGTTCGGCGTGACAACCCCTTACGAGACATCCATTCGGGACTATCTAAGCGTCGTGGATATCTACTGCATGACGAGTTTGAAGACGATGACTTTCAAGAAGACTTACGATACAATGCTGTTGCCGAGGGCATACGACGAACACATTCTGCAAGGCAACGTCGTTTGGATCTGCTGGACGACGACTTCCAGGAACTCTCTCAAGCGGGAGAAGTACTGGAGCGAAGAGAACGAGAAAAGCATGCTTCGTCATTGAAGCGCGATGAAGAGGATCTTTCTCAATTCGCAGAAGCTCTAGAACGAAGAGAAGATGAAAAGCGTGCGGCAAGACTCGCCTATATACGAGGTACTTCAGGCTTCATGGTAGGAGAGCGACATGAAGATGTACCGGATGCAGTGGACAGTTACGTTGCAGACCCTCCGCTGCCCATGTCGCAGAAGACAAAGGACACACAAACCATGGACGATATGTCCTTCCTATCCGCAGTCGAGAACGGCAAGGCCACCCTCACCATTAAAGACCCGCACACACAAAAGACCACTGTACTCAAGAACATCGATCTGACCACAGTGGAACTGATTGCACCAATCCTAGCATTCAGCTTCGAAGAATCCAGAAACGGACCAAAATACACAATCGAGGATATCTCCCTGACAGCAGTACTCAGCATGCTACGACACATCTACACCTTTGAACACTACGTCCCAACCGACTGCCTCCACGATCAAATGTCCGTCCTCCTGCACGTCGAAATCTTCCACCTAGCCACAATCTACGACATCGCAAGTCTAAAAACGATGGTCAAAGCACGTATTTTCCTCGAATTGGAACTCTCAACCAGCTACCCAGGTCCACCACAAGATCTCTGCAAAGCACTCGCCTATGTATACAAGGACCTGCCCAATGAAAATGACATTTCAAAAACACTGGCACATTACTGCATCACTTGCTTTTTGCAGCATAGACTCAACGAAGATGAATTGTTTACAACTTTTCATTACAATTGCCGACCCTTTCAACGCGATCTGGTCACCATCCTACGCGAAAACAGATTCGAGGATGAGAGCGCACCCACGCTGATACAACTTCCCGTAAAGACCACCGATCTGCCTACCCGTTGGCCAGCCGTCTTTGACGCAGACCCCCAAGCCGGCTTTTTGGAAGACGAGTTTGACAAGGAGGTCAAGCGTCGCACAAACATCTCACAGCTGGACAAGCTGAAAATCCATTTCCGTGTTACGCTACCCGTGAGATGAAAAGGAGATGGAAAGTGACAGTAGTGTCGTTTTTGATGCAAAGGGAGAGAGAAAAATGAATACAAAAAAGGCATCAAGGACGTGATATTTTTGTTGCTTAAGCTTGCTGTCTTCTGCGCTTGCCGATCTGGGCCGAGAAACCGGTCTTGATGGCAGATACGGAACGTCTGGAACCGCAAGAGTTGCAGGTGACGAAGTACAGACGGTTCTCACCCTTGTTGAGCTCGGTGTCTGGCGAGCGGCAGGTCTTGCAAGTGACGTACTCGACTGTTTGAACATGTTAGTTTTTCTGTGATCAACTCTGTAGTGAGAAAATAAATGTTCCAAAAACGTACCAATATATCTTCTCAAGACGTTCTCCAACTGCTTTTGCTGGAAACGACCCTTGATGACAAGTTGACCCTGACCAGCGACGGAACCCGAAGTACCCAATTCAGAGAACAGGAACTGAGTAACGTGCTCGTCAGTTCTCTTCATGCGGCGACAGATCTCAGAGATGTTGGCGAAAATGGTCTTCTTGTTTCCTTCACGCAAGCACTGTGGAGGAGGGATCTTGTACGACTTGCCACCGCTAGAGGCAAGGTCGGGGTTGTGGTGGTTGAGCTGGGAGAAGAAGCGGGTGAGCAGCAGGGGATACTCGATGGGTGTGGTGTTGCTGTGCTGCCAGATGCCGGTTCCCTTTTCGAGATCGCCCTCCTGGCTGGTGGATTGTTGCACGACGGGCTCCTCGTCGTTGGCCTCGTCGTTGGCGCCAGCCTCGGCCAGCTTGGCCTCAAAGTCGTCGGCTTCGGTCTTCTTGGCCTTCTTCTTCTTCTTCTTGAGGGCCGAGGGGTCGAATTCGGCATCGGCGGCGGGAGCCTCTGCGTCGTCGGCCGACTTTTCCTTCTTGGATGATGACTTCTTCTTCTTCTTGGCGAGACCTTCGAACATGGCAGTCATCTCATCAACGCCTCCTTCTGCTGGCGCGGTGGCTGGTGAGCTGGTGTCCTCTTCTTGTGCTTGTTCGGCTGCGTTGAGCTTCTTGATCGTACCGGCAGAGTGAGTCTCGGCGCTCGACTTGTCGCCATGTTGCTCGGTGGCCTCGGTAACCTGGCCGTTGCTGTCGACAATCGTGGTGCCCTCGCTGAAGGCGACAGACTTGCGCGGCTTGCGCTCTTCCTGTAATTTGTTTCATCAGCCACTTTTTCCCTTCACTTGCTCCGGAAAGCGCTCGAGTGCACTAACAATATCAGCCATGATTGCGGTATCTTTCTGGTCCAAAGAATGAGTTTCGTGTAGTGTAATGGCAACAGACGGACGGATCTAGGGCGTGGTTGTTGGTGACTCAAAAGTTGCTGCACCGCAGCGAATGACGACCGTCCAAATCTGAGAGTCTTGGCACGCCTGTTCCCCCCCTCTCTTGTTCTTTCACGTGCTCTTCACCTCACTATACAATCGATATGTGATAAACCAAAGTCAACTACATCTTGGAACCTGGTACAGTTTCTTGTATCTGCCATCATGAACTCCTCTCTGAGGACATTTGTCCGACTTATCAAGCCATCATACCAAACGACCTCTCTCTCACGATCTTTCTCGCTACATGGATGTCAATCAAATCATTCGACCCGCTACTATGAAAAATTGCGCAAGGAATAACCGGAATTCTACAGAGAACTTCTGAAAAGAGGAACGCAAAGGGCGTCAAAGCGACTTGCCACCGAGCCGGGCTACCGCGACAGGATGCTAAAGCGTTCCTCGGATCACTACGCGAAGATCAAGAACGACGAACGCTATATAATGTATAGAAGAATCAGAGACTGGTGTCAGTCAAACGCCTGGGTACGTCAAGATCTACCATGGAAATCACATTCGCCCATCGCGTATGTTGAAATGACTGAGCACTATTGCACTGGTTGTGCATGGACTAGGCATAACGGGTCCAGAGTTTGGGTATATATGGCTTGGAGATCGTGTGTCTTGAGACCTTTGTCAAGCTGCTCCTATAGAGATATGCTGACTGTCTCGTCAGTGGAAGAACATTACGGATGGGACCTACCTCTGCACTAGTTGCTACCTGACACCAAACCCAGATTGGAACAAGGTTATGCCCGAAGGCTATGAAGATATCAGGACCATGAAGGATCTGAGAGCGCGGAAGAAGCAGCTCGGCAGCATCAAAGCACCTTTAGAACCACAACGAGCAAGCACAGAAAGATCTGAACAGGCAGGCCGATAGGCTATCACGAACTCAAGAACAAAGAGAATCAATAATTCAAGGCTATGAACCAATGATCAGTCTAGAGAAGAAAAGGGAAAAGCATATTAGGTGAATGAGGAAGGATAAAAGATTCCACCAAACGCCTGAGTGAACTCAAAGAGACGAACAAAAGGAACAAGGAGGAAACTATGTGCAAGTATTCAAACTGCCCCTGACATCTGCGACATCACTCCTCGAGACCAACGATCTTTTCCAACCATCCGACATACTTTTCCGGAGTATTTTCGTCTCTGAGCTTGTCCGCAAGACCTTCGACCCTGTTTTGAACTATCTCGCTGTGCAAGACATCTGGTCCAAGGTCTCTGAGAACATCGATCGCGAAGACGCTCTCGGGATTGATCAACTTGTGAAGCAAGCTTCTGTCCTGGAGGCTCAGACCAGAGTACTGCGGGATGGGCACAGCAGCACAAGTCTGGATATCGATCGCGTGTTCGACCATTTGCTCGAGAGTATAAAGAAGAATCCCGGCAATCCTACCTCTGAGAGAAATAGCCATGCCCGTGTGATGGGGATCCAGCACAAAAGAGCGCAGGTGGCCAATTTCACCGCAAAGGGCTTCTGCGGTAGCATCGAGATTGCTCTCGTTCGGCTTGCGATACGACAACCAGTATCCGTAGTCGAAGAAGATGCGCTCAATTCTGCTGTGGATCTTTGTGAGATGGAGAAGGTCCCGCTCTGCCACGGGCACGGCTGCTCCTAGAGCAATGAGCAAGAATGGCTGCGATTTGACCTGTCTGATCATCTCGTCCCTGTAGCGTGCGAAGAGCGCTCTATTTGAAGTCAGAATGTGTAGAGAGGAATCAGGCAGTCAAAATATAATGTAGCTTACTGTGACTCTCGCTGCAACATTTCCAGATTCTCCTGACCGTATTGTGTGGAAAGAGCTCCACATGGCTCGAAAGCTGACAAGATCTGCGAGGCGGTCTGTTCGACCAATTTCACATCTTGTTGATCAAAAGGGTCCTGCTTCCACCACCCACCTTCCTCAGCAAGGTCGTCAAGATCCTTTCCTTCCAGATAGTCGTAGAACAGCATGTGTTTCTCAGACACATCCGGACGTACAGCCTTGCCATCCTTGGATATCCGGTACTTGTATTGAGACCTGGTCTCACGGGGAACCGCGGTCTTGAGAATCTGATCGTCAACCCACCAGATGTGTCGGCAAGCACGACCATCCTGATCCTCGCAGGTCGAACAAGTTGGAGCCTGGCCTTGGGACACTGTGACACGAACGCGTTCTTGCAATTCGAAGTGGTACTCCTCGTCGCGCTCGTAGCAGCGAATCGTGGTCATTCTGTTGTTGCAGAGCCCTTCCTCGGCATTATCCTGCGAGGTGGGACTCAGCGCTCCAATGTCGTATGCTAGCCCGGTTTGCACAGCAGTTACGATGCGACTATGGTTGTGTCAGTAGCTGCATCTACTTGTCTAGAATGACGCGCAGAATTGTACTCACGATGGGCCAGACTGAGACGCGGCTTGAGATCGAGGCGTGGTTGGTGCAGCCATGTCAAAGTGATGCAATGGATCGATAAAAAATTCCAGATGAATGGCTAGGAAGAGCCGAGACAGACTGTGTCTGGAGGAAGGTGCTGGTCCCGTCTGCTTTAAAAGCCTGAGACTCGCCAATGTGGAAGCAGGAGTAACTATTGTCGTCGGAGTGAATCGTCTTGATTGTACAGAAGGAGTCAAGAGAAGGAACGGAGGTTCTATAAATCATCACGACAGAAACGAAGACAAAGTCCTGCAACTGCAAGATCATGTTGCATCGGAGATTTCTCACCAACCACATCGTAGCAACTCACTGTTGGCAGATAACTCACCCAGCTATCTCGCAGTCCGTTCCCCAAGAGCATGGTAGAGTTCACAGCATAAAGCACAATAGGGGTGAACATATGTCATTCTCCCAAGCCAAGAGGGGCAGACTGCTGTATTGGATGTTGGGCGGGGTGGGACTAGACTGTGGGTGTTGGAGAGCCAGCGAGCAGTGGGTGCTTCCAGGGCACGGAAAGTCATTCTGCCGAAGTGCTCAAGGCATGGTGGGAAGTGTGAATGACGAGCCAATATTTCGCGTAGCACAGCCGTCCAGCCGAGCCCTCAGAGACAAGATTGGTGTATATGCAAGCCCATTGGGAGGGCTGAACGCCATACAGGCATCTCAGCATGCAAGATAGGTCACCTGAGGGGCATACATGGAAGGTGACTCGAGATTGTTACCAGAGAGTCAGTGACAGTGTTGAAGCAGAGAAGCTCCAACCCTGGCATGTCAGTCAGTTTGATCAAAACGGCATACTGTGCTGTTAGTTGCAACTGGTGACTAAGGTAGATAGATCGACAACGCAGGGAAAGGTACTCACGGAAAGGGATCAATAAAGCAGCGGTGGTGCAAAAGTTGGCGTAGGCAGCGATTGAGGATGTCAAGTGTGGTCATCTCTGCCAATGGAAATTCTTCCCGGCAGTGATACATTACAACTAGAACCACACCAACAGCAATACAGGTAGAGTGCCACCAACGTTAGCAGCTGCTTGTCCAAAGCTTGATTTCGATCACCGTGGTGAGCAAATCTGAGATGTTTTGTATAAGCGCTGATGGTTTAGGCGCCGGGTGTAGACCCGAGATCGAAAGGAAATTTCGGCCATTATGATTTGACGTTTGCAGTGTCAGGTCAGGCGGCTAAATCGAAAGACGGATCATGAATGGCCCATAAAATAGTGGTAGCTAAGGTCAATGGTTGCATGTGCTCTTGGGAGCCTCCCAACGACGTTGGTAGACAACGCAATGGCCCTTGGGATCGAGCGACGTCTTGACTGGTCAAGATAAAATTGATGATGTGGAAGCGAGGAGTACAGTAGCAAAGAAGTCCAAGGATGCCTGATGCGGCAAAAGGTTGATGAGCCATGATTTGGGCCGTAAATTTCATGAGAAGAACCTAAGAAAGACGTAATGTGACAGCCGCGCATGTAATGGCGGCCTTTCAACTCCTGAGCGCCGTCCGCAATGCCAATGCCCTCCTCCGTGTTGTACAAAATACGTACGTACGCTTGTCGACCGTGGTCTGATTCGCACCCGAACCGGTTTTGTCTAATCCTGTCTACCCTTGAGCAGTCTCTTGGTGACCTTGTCCTTCTCGATGATGTAAACATGGGCTCCCCAACCTGAGAGAGCATCGCGGTCCACGGCGTTGAGCAGAGCTTGTGAGATGGTTTCGAAGAGGTCCTCGGGGCCCTGTCAAGCAAGTCAGTACACGATGTTCTCGAAGCGTATGATATGATGTTTCGTACAAGATCAGGCTCCCACAAGCCTTCGCAGGTACCAAAGAGTTGATCGCTGGCAGTTCCGCTGACGATGAAGTCTTTCGCGAAGTCGATGCACCCGATGCTGTCAAAGCCACAGATGAAGGGCTTTCCAGTGGTGTGGTTGATGCCGGCAATGACAGGACTGATGAAGTAAGGGCCGAAACGCTTCTCGTAGAGGGAGGAGGAGACGAGGTTGGCCATGGTCTGGGGCGAGATCTGACGCTCCTCGCGCAGGCGGTACATGTTGACCTTGTAACGGAACACTTCGCTGACAGTCTGGACATCGGTGGCGAGACCGGTCAAGCCAAGGTATACATCACCGTAGTTGAAGATCTTAGGGAAGTTGTTGGACACGGTCAAGGCCTGGAGACCGAGGCGGAGATCGCAGGCGATGGCGACACAGTCCTTGCCAACCATGGCAACGCAAGCACCACCGTCTGTGGGGAATGTTAGTCGGGAATCGGAGTATCATGGCGAGGATGCAACGGACTTATTGAGAAGGGGTTCGACTAGATGATCATGGTTAGCTGCAAGCATTCAAGATAGCGACAGTATGCATCTACCCACCATGATTGTGAGGGTTGTGTTAGATGAAGTCTAGTGAGTGAGGCAGTGTCGAGATGAGAGACGGAGTCGGAAGGCGCGATCTGACAGTATGCGAGACGGCAGATACAGTTGGATGATTGCACGAGATGAATGCTGTGAAGCTGTTCTAGCTAGGCAGGTACGAGTACGCCAGCGGCCGGACGACTAATGACGCCGCCGCTGCTTGGCCCTTGGGAGCTTGCGGCCCCGGAGAAGGAGAACGGCAAGTCCCGCATAGATTTCCCAAGCCAATGTCGAAACATCGAATCACTCTTTCCGCGCCGACGAGGTCGTTCCTGATTATCCCACCTGCAAAATGGCGACAGTCAACCCAGAGCATGTGCGACTTGCACTGTCACTACCTCCGCGACTCCTCAACTTCTTCAAGCGCTACCCTCCGCCGGCTCTTTCACAATCTGCCACTGGCACAACCATCGCTGCCAACACCTCCTCAGCCGATGCCAATGCAAACACTCCTACTTTGATCGCAGAGGATGCTGCTTCCAGATCAACCTTAGAACCTGCGAACCCGTTCATGCCCTTCAAGAACCCCATCACACAAAGGTGGCAGCCCGCCTCTTTCTCTCTCCGCAAGCAATCCGAGATTATCAAACTCGCCATCAAGCACGACGTCGTCTCTTTGCTACCATACACACACAAGCTTCCCGAGGAGGTCGCCCGTCGTCGCGCCGAACATGGTCTCCGCGTAAAGGGTACTGGTGTTGGCCAGAAGGTCAAGGGAAAGATGTGGGAGCGCACGCTCAAGGGCAGATTGGACCAGCGCGAGAAGGCTATGGTTGCCATGCCCGAGATGATCCGTCACTGGAAGGAGAGAGGTCACGGAAGAGGTTGGAAGAAGTGGCCCAAGAGCTAGATGCTCTGAAGATTCTCTTTACTTGGCCATCAATCTGCACAAATCGGCGTTCATCATCTTGGAGGAGGGGGATTCTCTGTATCGACATACCACGACTGTACATTACTTTCAAAATACACGGGATAATGACCCTGTTCACTTTTCATGCTTTCTGACTATCTCACCTTATTATCATGCAGCAGAGCAAGTTCTGAGACGGGCCAATCAACGTACGGACAGGTAAGGCGTGTCAATATTATATATGTCATGCGTTCGTATATCTGGAGGTGCAAGCATTAGCGCCTACTTCTTCTCCTGCTGAAGCCTCTCGTGCTCATTCTTGACAATCGTCGGCACCTCATCCTCAATGCTTCTCTCCTGAGGCTTCCATCCAAGCAGCTCCTTGAATCTTCTAGCCTTACCCCTAGAGTTCCATCCCCAACTCACAGCCTCAAAGCCAGCAGTCTTCTTGGCAGTCTCCATATCCATCTGCTCCGTCTTGACTTCCTTGAGCAGACCTTGCTCCTTGGCACTCTCAGCAACAACTTTGCTCAGCTCTCCCCAGACGTGCTCGCCGTTCTCGGTGAAGTAGTAGCCGTTGCTGCCCCAGAGCTTGGTGTCGGTGTTATTCTTTGCGGCTTCCTCGACGAGGAGGACGAAGGCGCGGGACAAATCGTGCACGTGGACGTTATTCCACATTGCCTCACCGCCACCAATGACAGGGGCGGCCTGGATCTCGAGGACACTCTTGGCGAGCTCGTAGACTTGACGGCCACGAGTGAGGGAAGGGCCACGGCCATCACCGTAGATGGTGGGAGGGCAGACAATAGCGGTCTTGACGGCACCTGATGCGTTTGTGCCTGCGTTGATGACAATCTGATCCACGTTCTTGTGGAAAGCCTCCTGAGGCAAGTTGATCAATTCGGCTACACCATCCAGATCGTCAAAGACCTTATCGGTGTGCTCGCCAAACTTGTCGGCGGATGAATCAAAGTAGGTCAGGATGCCAGTACCACCAGTGTGAAGCCAGTATCCGGGCTTTGAGGCACTGTGACCAGAGGCGAGACCTTCGGCAATGGACTTTGCAGCTCCTTCATGATCCGAGGCATCCGCAGTGTCTGTTATGTCATTAGCATCTCGTGACTGTCTATGAATGCAAAAGAAGAGAAGACTCACGAATGACAATATCAGCCTTGGAAGCCTCCTCCTTCAGCAAGTCACCGCTATCATTGTCTCCCTGAACAGTCTTGACTTTGGGGAATTTGTCGGTGACAGACTTTCCCTTCTCCTCTGTGCGTACCAGAGCAGTGTATGAGTACTCAGGGTGCTTGTTGTAGAGTTCGTACAGAGTGTCGCCGCCAATGTAGCCTGTAGCTCCTGTGATGAAGATGTTGACCATTTTTGCTGATCTTACAAAACTCAATTGAATGTTATAGTTCTTCGAGAAGGCGAAGGAGAGAAGTGATATAAATTGTATAGAGCCTATGACGTCGGTTTGGAGCTAGGCATGCCGCAAACACCACCCGGTGTCTTGGCTCCACCAGCAAGCGATAACGACATTTCACTCCGAGGCCTTGTTACCTCTTCAAGACATTGGACCGATGAGATACTGCACCTCACTGGTTTTGTTGGTATGTCTAAGACTAATCATATATCGTCGTACAAGAAAACGCCTCGACCTCTCGCTACCCAGAAAGGAGGCGCATATCACGATTTGAAAAATTGAAGTTTAAATGCGTTTTTGATATGCTCTCTAGTAAACACTGAGAAACAAAGGGACGAACTATCGATGACACCCATTTCCTTGTTTACTCCATTGATTCCCAACTCCCCATACCTTCATGATGACCAAAAGCTTCCCATGCAACAAGAAAAACAACGCTAGATCTTGACGAAGAGGAATGTAACACACTGCCAGATTTACTCGACAGTGACACTCTTGGCCAAGTTTCTCGGGAAGTCGACGTTCAAGCCCTCAGCAACGGCAAGCCAGTAGGCCATGAGCTGGAGAGGAATGACGTTGAGCAGACCTTGCAAGACATCAATGGTCTGGGGAACCTCGATCTTGTCGGTCTTGTCACCAGGGAACTCGGTGTCGCCCTTGCTGCAGATGACGATGGGACGACCCTTGCGAGCGATGACCTGCTGGTAAGCGTTGAGTGACTTGGCGAACAGACTGTCGCGAGTGAGGATCATGACGATGGGGAGAGACTCGTCAACCAGAGCGAGCACACCGTGCTTAAGCTCACCAGACATGACGGCCTCGCAGTGAAGGTAAGAGATTTCCTTGATCTTCAGGGCACCTTCGAGAGCAGTGGCGTGCTGGGCACCGCGTCCAAGGAGAAGTAGAGACTTCTGGTTCTTGAACTTGAGGCACAAGTTCTTGATGTCCTCGCTTTGCTCAAGAATTTCCTTGAACTGTCCGGAGATCTTACCAAGACCATCCATGATAGCCTCTCTTCTGGCCTGCTTGGATGCGCGGTCCTCACTGAGCGAGAGCGCGAACATGATCATGCAGACGAATTGAGAGGTGTAGGCCTTGGTGGAGGCGACACCAATTTCAGGGCCAGCGTTGATGTGGACACCACAGTGAGTCATCATGGAGATGGAGGAACCGACCACGTTGACGATACCGACAGTCAAGGCACCACGCTCGAGACAGTGACGGAGAGCCAGGAGAGAGTCGGCAGTCTCACCAGACTGAGAGACGAAAATGCAGGTGTCGTCACGGAAGACAGGAGCCTGTCTGTCGAGGAAGTCGGAGGCCAACTCGACGGAGATGGGGATCTCGGTCAGCTCCTCGAACACACCACGCACAGCCATGCAGGAGTGGTAAGAAGTTCCGCAGGCGATGAAGATAATTCTGCGGCAACGGCGGATGGTGGTGATGTAAGATTTGAGGCCACCGAGAGTGATGGTCTTGTCCTCGAGATTGACACGACCACGCATAGCGTTGACGATGGACTCGGGCTGCTCGAAAATCTCCTTCTGCATGAAGTGGTCGTAACGGCCCTTCATAATTTCCTGGAGCTCGATTTCGATGGTCTGGATGGCGCGAACGTTGGAGGCTCCAGTAATCTTGGACAGACGGTGAATGTTCAGCTGACCGTCGTGGATGTGGGCAATGTCATCGTCCTCGAGGTACAGAACCTTCTTGGTGTGCTCGACAATGGCCGAGGGGTCGGAAGACAGGAAGAACTCAATAGGCTGAGGGGCGCCATCCTCAGAGAAGAAGGCGCGTGATTGAGAGCGATGGAGCAGACTCTTGTCAGGAGGAGCCAAGAGGTTGTTGGCCTTCTTGAGTGCGACATTCTGGGAAGCAGCCTCAGCGGGAAGAGGACCAGCATCGCCAAACTCGACATCGACAAAGTCGACCTTCATCTTTCTTTGTGTGCGGACACCGATTACCAGAGGAGAACCCTTGCGGGCAGCGACGACTTCAGTGGGGAAGTGAATGGATTTGAGGAGGAGACCAAAGGCGCCCTGGAGCTCCTTGATGACGGCCTTGACGAGGGTGGTGAAATCGATGTTGGGGTGCTCGTCGAAGATGTACTTGGCCAGTTTGGCGATGGCCTCAGTGTCGGTCTCAGTCTCGAAATGGAAGCCCTTGGTCTCGAGCAGAGCTCTCAACTCCTTGTAGTTGGTAATGATACCATTGTGGACGACGGCAAACTCCCACTTGGGGTCGGATCTGTGCAGAAACTCGTATTAGACTCGTGTGTGCTTGTGACTGCTGCAGCTCTTTCTCGCATACCTGTGAGGGTGGCAGTTGACGCGCGAAGGAGGACCGTGAGTGGCCCAGCGAGTGTGAGCAATACCGGCGTGTGCATCAAAGACCTTTGTGAGGTCGGGCTTCTCCTCCTCGATGAGCTGCTTCAGCTTGGCGACCTTGCCAACCTCCTTGAAAGCAAGGACCTCGTTCCTCTTGTCTCCGTCGATCGCCAGGCCAGCTGAATCGTATCCACGGTATTCGAGACGCGCGAGACCTGCTATGCGTCAGCTGCTTATGCTTGTCGTAGCCCTCTCTGGGACTCAGGGGTCGCGTGAGTGCCCACCATTTACGAGGGTGTCGAGAATTGTCTTTCTGTCCTTCTCCACCAGGTAGTTGACGTAGCCGAAGATACCACTGTTGCCCATGGTCAGTGAAGTTCTTTGCAGACTTTTCCGCCTTGTTGTTGCGATTGTTGTGCTCGTTACTTACCACATGTTGTCGTGTAAATAGTGAACGGGGTGTCTTCAACACTAGATGTGAAACGAAAGCAGATCGGTCGCAAGCTTCGTGTTGTTTATAAACCTGACAGTTGCAGGAGCTATTAAGAAGCGAAAAAGAGATATATGAGATAGATGAATGGCGTTGAGGAGCAGAGAGGGAAAATGGGAGCTGGCGGAAGGGGCAAGCAACGAGTCTTATAAATAAGCACGGCCGCAAAACACCCCAGAGCTGCTGTTTCTCAGGCAATCTGATCAGGTCCCCTCCATGTTTCAGACCAGCAGCCAATTCTGAATCTCCCCTGATCTGTGCCCGCCTGACTAGCTGCCATCGTTTCCTTGCTCCCGCCACCGTAGATAGTAGTTCGTACCTTTTGCACTCATCAACACTCTTCTCAATTGGCTTGTGACTCTCGTGTTCCTGCATATAAATACCGTCGCCATCCCGACATGGTGCCATTGGGTGAACCCGGCGCGAGCCAAGCACCCCAGGTACTCAAAAATAGCCATACCTTTTCACATTCCCAGCTGTCGACCGCTGCGCCCTTCGCCCTATCATTGACCAGAAGGCTTTTTGGGTATCAATAGCTTTCGAGTCGGATTGCTAGCATCCACTTCCCCGGCTGTTATTGTCTCTGTAAACATCTTTCGATGCCAGATCATTGGACCGCTCAGCCTCGTTTGGGCTCGTAAGCTTGCAATCGTCGTCACCAGCTTCGAGAAAAATCAAAACGCCTGTCAATCGGCAGGGTCGGGGGTTGTTTAGGTTGAACCCGTCATGTAGAAGCTCAAAGCTGTGTCTCCTCTCATCTGCTTTGCGAGCATCGATCACAAAAGGCATAGTCGTCTCCTCACTTTTCAAGAGTCTATCCCCGCCGTCTAGCAGACCGCCTGATAAAAAACAATGTCTCCCACCGTAATCCTCATCAGGCATGGGCAAGCCCTCCACAACATCAATCATAAGTGCTTTCCTTACCGCGAAGGCTTTATTTGAAAACACCATGCCTGACGCGTCCTGCACAAGAATGGGAAATCCCCGACCCAGAGCTTTCTGAGCTGGGTCAACAACAATGCCGCACGCTCGAGCAGCACCTCCGCCAGCATCTGCCGCTGGCCGACAAGGTCGAACGCATAATCACTAGTCCCATGCGCCGTACCTTGGAGACCACCACTCTTGGTCTGGACTGGCTGATCAAAAGGGGCATTCCCGTAGAAGCAAGTGCTCTCTGGCAAGGTAAATCATTCTCTCCTATTCCCGATCACCCAAATCTGCCCGACTCGCATGTCAGTAAGAGACTGTATAGCCGTTTCTGGCCTATACATAAGAGCCGATGCAAGGCGCAGCACCGTTGCCCGTTTTGACTTATTTTTGGGCATTGACGAATGCATTGATGTCGCTGCTTTCGGCACTTTGTCTACTTCACATGTCGATCATTTTGGTGTATACACCGATATGCCTTTTCGTCGACCTAGCAATGGAGGATGCTACCACTGATTTTTCGGGATTTTCGAACGGTCAACTCTCGGCACCTACGAGTCAGCTGCTAAAGACTTCTTGCGCCATTCTCACCCCATGACTTATTGGATCTTGGTTTCATCTCACCTGTACCGAAGTTTGCAATAGCGCATTGTCATCATACGCCATCCGTTTAGCACATTAACCCTGTTAGAGCAGTACCTCTGACCCGGAGATTCTCAGTGGGTGTCTCGACTATCTCATGGGCCACTCGCAGCCCATTTAACATATAAACCCTTGATCGGAAAAATCCCTCTGACGAGAAGACCCTCGACGAATGTCTTGACCACACTCATAATGCACTCGCTATGGAGTACATCACGATGGTCACAAACAGAACTACTGGATTGAACCCTTTCCCCATCTACCCTCATTTATCCTATCAACTTGACCTACTATCTTCAACTGATAAAGAAGAATACAATGACCAAAGCTAACACCATCCTCAAGAGAACTCCAACAAACCCTGCGATTCGGGTTCTCCCCTTTCGAGCGTCACCCACGACTTCCCCTCCTTCGACTACAGCCATGTAGACCCCCTCTGGCCTTCAAAAACCGGTCCCTTCGCCTTCACCCGCACCGCAACAGTTTCCCGCGGCCAATCCTGCCTCCACGACCTCTATACCAGTAAGGAAAAAGTGATCGCCGTGGTCTCTCATGCCGGGTTCTTGAGATGTGCAGTCAGTCTCTGTAAATACTCCAATGCTGATTATCGGATTTTCGACTTCAAGGAGAGTGATGGTGAAGGGGACTTGGAATTGGTAGAGTGGGAGGAGACGGAGAGGAACGGAGGTGGGATGGGGGAGAGTGAGAGGGGGAGGGCGAGGATTGAGGAGAGTGATTTTCCTGGTGAGCAGATTGAGGAAGTTGAGAAGCAGTTGGGTGGACAGGTTGATGGGGAGGCTGTTAAGGAGGTTTCTGGGGAGAAGTAGAAAGTATATGGTAGAGCAGGGTTAGAATGATACTGTACAGAATAGAGTTGTGATTTGTCTTTACTACTCCAACTCCAGAATTAACGATATGTGATTACGCCTTGATATGTCCCTGTGCGCCTTGTAATGCTGTCATGGTCTTTTCCTGTGAATATTACTCCCCTACTAGAACACTTTGTATGCTCATCTCAGCTTCCTCCACGTGTGTGATGCTCGTCTCCTTACAACTCCATGTCCTCGTCATACGAAGCAACATCATGAGAGGAAAATCCACGCTGTTGCTCAACCTGAGCATTCATGGCCTGCAACTGCTCAAAATTGCGTGCCTGTGTCCAAGAAGCATGTGCATCCTTCATCTCCTTTGAACGATCCTGCAGGCCAGCTTGTGACTGCCACATGCCGCCAGAACAAGACGCATACACAGGCTCGCTGTGAGCAGAGCGTGCATACCCAGACTCCATATAAGGCTCAGCCTGTGCATCATCCACTTGTCCGCGCATACGCTCTTCATAACGCAACGAAGCCAGTTGTTCTTCGTATGCCAAGCTCGTCTCTTGCTGCCAGTGATCAGAGGTCTGTGGAGGAGAAATGCGCCAGAGTTCGAGGAGACGCAATCGCTGTTCGTAGTCTGCGTTGGTGAAAAGCTTGACTTGCGAATGGCTTAGGGAGGTGGGGTCGATGTCGTGGTTGCGCAGCATCGACGCCAGATGGATGGGTGTGATGTTGTTGCTGATCTTCTCCAAAGGGCTTCCACTAAGAGGGGAGTCTGCTCGAGCTGCTGGTTGTTGCTCTGGTGCGGATGAGATGTGCATGTAGCTGGCGGGTGTGTAGTGCTGAGAGCTGTAGTATATAGGCTGTGCGGTGGTTGTGTGGCCGAGAAATTGCTGGTCAGGTGTAGATTGAGGCAGTGTTTGGTTCAGGCTCATGTTGTGGGCAAAGAGCCTGGCCAACTCGTCTTGCTGATACTGCGACATGTTGATGGTATTGATTGTGTTTATGATGTTCTGTGCTTCTGCAGATACTAGCAATGTGCTGAGGGAAGAGTGTCAGTCGCTTGCGTATCTCCAAAGTGCAACTCCGCCTTACGTGTTGCAGTGCGGCGAGGGGTTTGATTCAGGCAGGAGCGGAAGCTGAGGGAGACAGATGGCGAAAGTTGCGTGAGACAGAGAAAAGAAATGTCGAGAGAAGAACAGGAAAAGACCAAGATTGCGGTGTGTGGGAAGAAAACGGACTGGTATCGCTCCAACCTGGTGTGTCTCTGCCCAACCGTGCTCCACCTAGTAGAAGACTAATATGGAGTGGAAACAAGCGGTGTCCAAGGGGGCGGCGGGGCAAATGAGCAATCCAAACTACTGCGAGTGTAGTCGCAGACTGAAGATGTACGAATAAGGGGATATGTCTACGAATATTGTACTGTTTCAGGCAGAAAGATGCAGTGTTATGGAGGAAGGATATGGCGGGAGAGGGCGGGGTTAGAAAAGTTGGTGGGCGGGAACGGTGGGCAGCACATCGTCATCGACAACGAGGCTTGTTCATGTCACATGGTTCTGTTGTTGGACAGGCGCAGTGGAGGGAGATAGATATTGGGCCTTGATGGTGCAACAAATCTACAATTGAAATGCTGTGCTCCTTAAGTAAATAGACAGAAAGGGACATATCAATATGCATCTTGCAAGACCATTATGGTGGAGCGAATGTTGATCACTAGAAAGTACAGAATGGCGGGATGCCAGGGTGACAGCGGTCGGAGCTTGGCGTGCGTCTTGTCCGTGAGATGGATGGAGCTTGCGCATCACTGCGAGAGCTGGTCGATACATCGAACATCAAACCATCTGTTTCTTGCATCTGCGCATCTCAGTCTCTCGTCTCCTCTTTCACTCACTCGACAGGTTCAACCTCTGTTGCTTCAAAGCATCTTCTCCACCTCTAAGAAATCATCTCGCCTTCCTACTCACACCGTCATCCACCGCAACCATGGTCAGTAAACGCCGCTTCATGCTCGCGCTTCATATTCGGTTACTGACATTCTTCCCAAGACTTCGATAGGAACGGGCTACGATCTGTCAAACTCGGTCTTCTCTCCCGATGGCCGTAACTTCCAGGTGCGCCTGACAACCCTCCTCTCCTGGCGAAACACCAACTGATGACCCATCTAGGTCGAATATGCCATGAAGGCAGTTGAGAACGGCGGCACTTGTGTCGGTATCAGATGTCGCGACGGTGTTGTTCTTGCTCTGGAGAAGCTCGTCACCTCCAAGCTGTTGAAGAAGGATGCGAACAAGAGGATAGCCACTGTCGATCGCAACATCGGTGTCGTACGTTCCGCGACCACCTGCCAAATACATCTTGGGAACTAACAGAAAGACAGGTCTCTACTGGTCTTCTTCCCGATGGCCGCCACTTCGTTACCCGTGCTCGCGATGAGGCATCATCATGGCGCTCCATGTACAAGCAACCCATCCCCGTCGCCTCCCTTGCCGACCGCATGGGATCATACGTTCAAGCCTACACTCTCTACTCATCGGTACGCCCCTTCGGTATCTCTGCCATCATCGGTGGTTGGGACTCTGAGCTCGAGGTGCCCGTTGACGCACAGGTCGGATCCGGCCCGTCAACTGGCAGTGGCGGCAAGATGGCCGACGCAAAGGAGGGCGGCCCATATCTGTACATGATTGAGCCATCTGGATCTTACTGGGGATACTACGGTGCCGCAACCGGCAAGGGTAGACAAGCAGCCAAGTCGGAGCTCGAGAAGTTGAAGCTCACCCCCGACCAGGGTGGCATCAGTTTGGAGGAGGGAGTCAAGGAGGCAGCAAGAATCATCTACGTGGCACACGAGGATAGCAAGGATAAGGAGTTCGAGCTGGAAATGACGTGGATCAGCAAGGTTGACGGACCCACCAAGGGCAGACATGAGGAGGTGCCGAAAGCGATGCTCGAGGAGGCAGAACGTCTGGCCAAGAAGGCGCTCGAGGGCGACGACGACGAGATGGAGGAATAAGCAACTAGAAGCCCACCACTCATGACATGTACGATACACAGCAAAGCGGGAGGGCTGAATATTGAAAGCAGAAGAGAATACAAGCAGGCAAATGCGTACACGGCAATGGCTATTTTACATGTGTTTGAACGAGAGCGAGTTGATTACTTTGAGCCTCTGTCGAACTGGCCCAATTTCGGTGCCCTCTTCTCGGCACGGTTGTCGACGGCGTTCCAGTTGATGGACTTCCACCATTCCTTCAGGTATTGCTTCTTTCCTGCTACACCATACTCGGGCAGATAGCAGTGCTCCCAAGTGCTGACACAGAGGATAGGAGTAATGAGCTCAGTACCTGGGGGAATCTTGGGAGAGTCTCTTGCACGAGATGAAGAGGAACCAAAGGAACCAGCAGAGCCAGTGTAGCCTGTTGTGCCGCTCTGGTCGACGCTCTGTTGTCGAAGCATGGCCTCTGGGTATGGCGTACCAGCATTGTATGTGTTCAAAAGTCTGTATTCGGGCAAAGACGAAGTGTTTCCAGCAGCAGAGGAAGAGTGCTTTTTTGCTTGGAGCAACCAAGTGAAACCAGGACCCGTCATTGAGTTTGCCATGGACAACATGGTATTCCGGAGGACCTTGGTGGAGCCAAAGGATTTGGTCAGAGCTTCTGTAAGGTGGTGGTATCGCTCGAGCTGGTCCTTTTCGACATTGGGTGATAGCGAGTCGAAGAAGAAGTGCGTGTTGTGAGCCATGCTGGCGGCGGCGAAGACTGCGGCATAGGTGGGGTTACGTGCCATGGAGAGGATGATCTGCTTGGTGGTCGCGGTCTCGTACTCGGTGCCTGGTAGATGACATGTTAGAGCCATGATTTGAGCAGTCGTGGGGTGGTATAGTACCGGCGGTAGCAGTGTTCAGACGGTCCACGAGGTAGGCCATGTTCTGGTTGTATGCAATTTCGTAGTTTTCGGGGCGGAGGAAACCGGCGACACCATTCTTCTCGAATTCATCCTTGTAAAGTAGGTTGGGCACCTCGTGGAGCGATCTCGATATTGAGGCATGGAATTGTCTCGCCTGCAAAGCGCCATCAGTAATTGCATGCGCTAAACAGATCGAGCCATGGGACGTACGCTGACACGCGATGCGATCAGAGGCGCGCATACGCTTCTTGAGCGTGCTAATGTTTGTAGAACCATTGCTGCAATATATCGTATATAGCGACGGCGAGGGCCAAAAGTCTCGAGGCCGTTCTACAATTCGAAGTCGGCGGACGGAGAAAGCCGATCTGCGGACAGCGGTGGTTTGCACAACCGTCGTGATCTTCTGATGCAATCAATTGCCTAGACACTTGGATGAAGCTTAAATCATAGGAAAAAAGGTCTTGACAGTATATTATCAACGACTGGGTAACATTCACTTTTAAGGCAGCGCGCAGTGCCATGGGGCTATGAAGGCCGTGTGGTAATTGCGGCCGTGGAGTAGGCCAGAGGGACTGAGGTCAGGTCGAGCCGGGGCTAGAAGGCCGATGGAAGAAGATTGGACAGCCTCTCTTGTACTTGTTGACCAAGTACTACTCTACACCATCTATTTCTTCGCCTGCTCTGCAATCATGCCGAATACTTGACACTTCCGACTAGCATTATTCACCGCCCATAACGTGCTACTCGTCGCATATACTCGCGTTCGCGACTCAGGATCACCGTAATAACCCCTTTCCGCAACCGCACGTGGCCACGGTCGACAAGATGGCCAGCACAGGCAGTAAGAGGCAACAGGCTCGTAATGAGCGCATGTTGCAGGATTTGTTGAAGTCTGTACCCGGAAATGATAGATGTGCCGATTGTGGTGCAAGGAATCCAGGTAAGCAGGAGCGATCGAACATGGGGATTTCTGGAAAGAGCGTGCTGATACTGTAGCAGCATGGTCGAGCTGGAGCGTAAGTCAAGATCGCCTTGCCGTGTGTGTTGCGCCGGACTAACTTGATCAACAGCTGGGAATCTTCCTCTGCATGAGCTGCGCCGCCCTCCACCGCAAAATGGGTACTCATATTTCAAAAGTAAAATCGCTGAGCATGGACAGCTGGTCCCCTGACCAGGTCGACAACATGAAGCGAGTGGGAAACGTCACATCGAACCGCGCATTCAACCCTCAGAACGTCCGACCAGACATTCCTACCGACGCTGACGAGGTCAGCGGTGTCATGGAACGCTTCCTCCGCCAGAAGTACGAGCACAAGGCCTTTGTTGGCGCGAGGCCCAGAAGCAACACAGTCGGTGGAGCCAGTATCAGTTCGACCGAGGGAGTGCCTCCGCCTCTGCCGCCCAAACCTGGAAAGAAGTTTGGTTTCTCGCTCGGTGTTCGCTCGTCATCAGCCACACAACAAAGATTCACACCTCCCCTGTCGCCTGCCTTGACTGGATCCGATGGCCGCTCGACTCCGCCTGTTGGAAAGATGAACAAGCAATCGCGCGTCTTCGGTTCCGCTGTAGGAAATCAGGAGGAAGATACATTTGACACAAAGCTGGCATCGCTTAGAGAGATGGGCTTCCCGGACACTCGTCGCAACTCGATGGTTCTGAAGAGCGTCAATGGCAGTCTGGACAGGGCCGTAGAGACTCTTGTGCGCTTGGGTGATACAACTTCAGGAGCACAGGGTACCTTGACCCCCATGTCGGGTAGCACCAGCAGTTCAAATGCGAACGGCATCTACATTGAGAAACAGCGCGCTCAGCCAGAGAAGGCCGCTTCTTCGACGAATCCCTTCGATGCACTGGACTTGCAGCCACCACGCCGTGCCTTTACTCAGCCCATCATCTCGACCGCAGCTCCGCAACCTTCCTACAATCCTTTCCTCCAATCTGCCCAGCCACAGCAACAGCAACCTCTTCAGAACTCTTTCGCCGCCATGCAAATCGCAAACCAGCAACCTCAGCAATACCAGAACAATCCTTTCATGCCCCAGCAAATGCCACAACCCATGCAAGCTCCTATATATCAACCCCAGGACGCACAGCAATATCCGCAATCACAAGCACAATCTAACCCCTTTTTGAGAAAAACCCAGTCTCAAACATTTGCTCCTTCAAATCCTTTTGGCATACAGCTTTCGACCGCTCCACAAAACCCATGGCTCGCACAGCAGCAAGCCCAGTCGCCTGCTGCAATCTACCAGCAGACACAGGACTTTTTTTCTGCTCAACCACAGCAGCAGCAGCAGCAGCAGCAAAATCCTTACCAACAGCAACCACAGCAGCAACAGCAGAATTCTTACCAGCAACAACAACAACCGCAGCAGCTGGCTCCCCAACACACGTCGAATCCCTACGGAAACATGACATCTCAACCTTCTTCCACTCCCTTCCAACTACCTCAATCTAGTCAACCCGAACCCTATCAATCCTATCAATCTGCCCAACAGCAGCAGCAGCAGCAGATGCCACAGCAAATGCCTCAACAACAGCAACAGCAACAACTCTACCCACAACCCACCGGCCGCTACGGAAAAATGGACATCATGGCCCTCTACGCCCACCCCCAACTCGCCCCCTCCCGCCCCCTCCAATCCCTCCCCGAAAACAGCATGGCTCCCCAACAACCCCAGCAACAAGAAATGCAAGCTCCCCAAATGGCACCACCGCAAAGAAGCGTCACTATGCCCGTGGGGAGTGGCAGTATGAATCCCTTTGGCACGGGCTTTGCTCCACAACAAGAGCAGCAAGCTAGAGTGGGTGCTAGACATGTTAGTCAAGAAAGTAGGGATTTTGTGGGCATGGGTAATGGGAGACCGCATAGTCCTGATGCATTTGCGGGGTTGAGTGCGAGATATGCTCGTTGATTGTTCTTTTTTGTTTTTTTTCTTCTTCCTTGGTTATACCCCATCTTCTTGTCTCTGCTCTTCTGCGTCTTGGGGCTAGTCGTTCTTTCCTTTCGCACATTGGAGTAAGGCGTTTCCACGCCATCTTCTTCATAACTTGAGGCTCTCCGGAATCGGGGTTACTCTTTTTGTTACGTATTCGGGATTCAGGAGCACTGCATTCAAAACTTCCTCGGTTCTCTTTCTGAGCCGCGACCTTTCTTTCTTCTTGTTACGTATAGTTTTTGCTTTTCCCTACTTGGATTAGAAAAATGATTTAGCGCTGCTTTTTTACCTTTGGTAAGAAGAAGGCTGTTTCTAACTGCAAGTACCATGGTCGTGTTTCTTCTTTCCAAATCGTTCTAGTCGTTTTGCTTGACGTGTTTGTGAATACCCCGTCTTGTCATGTTTAGGCTTGTGAGGATGACAAAACAATGTTTTACGCGTGCCCCTGTAGGTCACCGTCCGGTACTTCCTAGAACCTTTTTACCTTCCTTACTTTATTCAATAGGTGGTACGATCAGATTACTGTCTAGGATGCTGGACATGACATGAAACGTGGTTTGATCGACTTGATGCCATCTCGATCATGTTGTATGTTTTATATGCACCGATCGGGAAGTATGTGTCATGGATTAAGAGGCAATGGGAACAAACGACAGGGTGGCCCTCTAAACATATTTTTTCTCGAGTCACACTTCGTATTGGCAGGTGGCACTGATGACTCTGTAGTATCTCGGGCAATTTCATGGAGGAGTTCATGTTAAAACAGAGCAGAATAGAGGCAGATATTACCTGGCTTCGACCAACTTTCCCGTTACGCGCACCACACTTCCACATCAAGTCTCAGGCCTGCCCATCCCAGCCATCTCGACCAATTCCTCCTTGCTCTCCTTGACACCCCCAAAGAACTTCTCACTCTCCTCATCATCCCCACAATAAGCCGGTAATCCAGCATACTTGTTGATCCAATTCAACACAACCTTGTGCCACACCAAGCTATTCTCAGGCTTCAAGACCCAATGGTTTTCATCCGGGAAAGTGAGGAACTGGCTGTCGATACCACGAGCTTGAAGGACATTGAAAGCGGCCAGACCTTCAGAGATACAGAGACGATAGTCTTTTTCGTTGTGGATGACTAGTTGTGGTGTTGCCCAGTTGGAGAGATGGTGGGAAGGGTCGTTTTTGTTCCAGGCGTCGAGGGAGGTTTGATCGAATGCTTGGTTGACGGTGTCGGTTTTTGCGTTCTTGGGAGAATACCATGGTGTGCCTCCTAGATCGTGGAAAGGGAAGTATAGCTCTTCAGTGGCTAGCAAGCCTCCAGCGAAAGAGAAGATACCATCATGACAGACGAGGGCTTTGAATCTGCGGCCCAAGTCATGGCCTTGAAGCCAATTGACCATGTAACCACCGTAACTGGCTCCTAGAGCTACTGCTCTATCCATGTCGACTTCGGGCATGTTCTTGGCGACCCAGTCCATCACGTTGACGAGATCGTGGTATGGTGCGCCGCCCCAGTCTTTTCTTATCGCGTCTGTAAAGGCCTGGCCATAGCCTGTGGAGCCTGTGATGTTGGGCGTGATGACTATGTAGCCTTGCTCGGCATAGACGGCTGGGTTCCATCTTGTTGACCATGAGTCTCCCCATGCACCCTGAGGACCGCCGTGGATGAGGAGTGCGAGTGGATACTTCTTTCCTTCCTCGAAGCTAGATGGCTTGTAAACCCAAGAGCGAACAGTCTTGTTGACTGTTGGATCCGAAGCAGGAGTGCGAATTGAAGAGACCTGCGATGATTTTAGGCCAAGGGAAGAGCCATCCTTAGTAGACGAGTGTGTCCACTTGGTGGCTTGAGTGTCAGCCTTCGAAGTTCCAATGATGCTGTATGACGAAGAGTCAACAAGAGTGCTGCTAGTGAAAAACAAATCTCCATTCTCCAATGGTTGTATGTCGGAGACAGAACCGGTGTCTGTAAGTGGACGCAACACCTCGCCATTAGTGGGATCCGATGTCAGTGCAAAGAGACGACTGTAACCTTCGTCTTCGGCAGAGAAGTACAATGTGTTGCCATCATGGCTAAAGACGAGACTCTATGCTCCATCAGCTCCGTAAAAATATGTTGGATCAATGCACGCACCTGCGGACTCTTGTCCAAGGACCCCTCTTTCTTCTGGTTGAACAACCGCTTCACAGCATCCTTTTTCAAATCCTCAATCAAGAATATCTGAGACTTGTCGCTTTCGTACCCAGCAGTAGATAGACTCAAGAAAACAGCTTTCTTGCCTCCGGGATAGAAGACAGGAGAAGTACTTGCACCCTTGAAGTCCGGTACGGTGAACTCAAAGGGCTTGGGAGCAGGATCCTCAGCAAAGCTGGAGAGCTCGACGTAGTACACATTACACTTTGTACTGAGCGCTGGGTTCATCTTTGGGTCCTTCGAGACTAGAATGATACCAGTCTTGCTGACGTCGAAACTGTCTGTACCGCCAAAAGGCGGGACAGGGCTTTCAAGACCAGCTCCCTTGAGTGCGTTTACCCATTTGCCCAGCTCAAACTTGCCATCTTTGGCCTTGGTCAAGGTAGTATACCATAGGGTGTTCTTCTGCGGAGTAACGTAGTCATCCCAGTGCCTCACAAACAAATCCTTGTATAGCTTTCCCGTTGAATGAGTGGTCGGAGCTGTCTCGGCATTGTACAACGACCCGTCTGGCGAGCATTGAGCGGCAAGAACAACAGCGTAAGATGAGTCGGACAATCGGACGATCTTCAAGCTACTAGCAGGAGCGTCGATGGATCCAGCAGCATAAGTGGTTTCCTTCCATCCAGATTTAGATGTTGACGTGGCGATTAGAACGGAGGTCTTGCCCTTATCCTCGCTCTTGAGGCATACAAAGACGTCTTTCTCACCAGGCAACCAAACAGGCTCGCTGATGCTATTCTCCTGGACCAGCAGCGTGCTCTCCTTTGACTCAGTATTCAGACATCTCAACTCCACAGTCTTAGCGTGAGAGTCGAATGAGTAAGTGCTGGTGGTGTATAAGATGGAGGTACCGTCCGCACTAGGTACGCCTGCTGAGCGGCGTGGTGCCGACAAAAGCACCTCTGGTGTAAATTTCTGAGCTCTAACAGTCATTGTGTTGGTATTAATTAAGAGTGAGAGCTGTCCGGCATCAAGGTACTCGGCATTTATACATCAAGACTTATATGCACTAGGCTGAGGAAGGAAGCTGGGGAGCCCCGCATAACACCTTCCTTTCTAGGCAACCATGTTTTTCTGGACTTCAAATATGCATTGTAGAGATACTCATAGGCAGCAGAATAAGAGTGCTAGACACTAAATCTCTACAATAACATACGCCGGCATCATCATCGAGTCTTTCTCGTCTTCTGAAAGCAAACTGTGTTGCATGTTTACTCGAAGCTACACTTACAACCCATACAGTCTCGAGAAATGCAGTCCTACGGAATCGATGTTCCACAAAAGGTTCCACAGTGAGCCAGCTCACACTAATAATGGATTGTGGTCTCAGTATCGTACAGGCATTAGACAAGACAATAGAAGCTTGTAAACTAGGATTAAAGCTACTCTTCCAGTGGATCTCCATCTTCGGGCAGAGTTGCAATGACAGTGTCCACCATGGTGAGCAGTTCATTGACATCTGGTCTTTCCGAAGGCTCGACACTCAAACATTTCCTGACAACATCCTTGATCATCTCAGTCACAGGAGCGTCTTGTGGTGGTGGGGCATCCGAGTTTGACGGCATCCTTTGCTTTCCTCTGCTCTTGTTTGCTTGTGCGTTGTGTTCATCTGGGAATCTCCAGTCACCTCCCAAGACACAAAGACTCAGGCTTCCACCGGTTTCTTCGCTGCGAGCTTCAAAGGGAGACTTGCCGACCAGACAGGCATATAGTGTACAACCCAAACTCCAAATGTCTACTTTTGTGTCGATGGTAGAGCCAGTCTTGACGTCGAAAAGCTCGGGTGCACGGTAGGGCATGGTACTGTGTTCGGCAGCTGTGTCTTGAACTTGCAATGCTAGCGCGCGAGATGTGATTGGGGTCGGTGATGGAGAAATGGAGCCCAAATCCATGAGTATGGGAGATTGGCCGTCGTCTGAGATCATGATGTTGCCTAGAGGTGGATTTAGTGATGGTGGCTGCATGCTTGAAGTCGTGTTTCTTACCAGGCTTGATGTCGCGATGGGCGTATGCTCTGACTTGGCCATCCGACATGCCCTCTTGCGCCATAGATATCTCGCCCTCCATCAGCGGTTCTGCGTCGCCCAATCCATCATCGTCGTCGCCATGGTCTTCTCCTCTATCGGCTCTTGCAGCATCGGCGCGCACACGCTTAGCTCTTGACTGTGCACCCTTGCCTCCAGGAGCTCCTCCAACCTTGTAATTGTGCATTGCCTGTAGTGCTACACAGACGCCGCGGAACAGGATCATCAATCGACGCTCGGGGAACTTTGCGCCATTGACGAGGTTCGCATTGATGGCATCTTGCAGGTTGCCGCGACGGTAGTATGGAAGAAGGATATAGACAGTCTTTGCTGACGGGTCGCTGCGATCCGGAATGACGGCATGGTCGAGGGCGTGGATGATGTTAGGATGCGGTTGGAACAAGCTGTATGCTTCGACTTCCTTGAGAGCTAGAGCGACCGACTCGGCACCAAATGGACAACGGATCTTTTTGAGGGCATGCAGGTTTGGTGAGGGTGGGGATTGGACCAGGTAGACGTATGAGAAGCCGCCCTCTCCCAGCAGACGGAGGATCTTGTATGACCGGCCATTGATCTTGAGCGCCGGGTTGCTCGGGAAGCAGTTGAAGCAGTTGGTCAGCTGCCACAGCGTGTCTAGCACATACGAAGACATGGTCGCCGACATGATACAAGGGAGTGTGCTGAGTAGCTTGGCCAAAATTACGTATACTGTCTCCTGTTATTGCGAACCGCTCCGGGAGACCCTGCGGCTCACACCATGCAATGACCCTTGACGTCGACGCGACCATCCGCCAAGACTTGTAGTATGCAATACATCCATCAGAATGAAGCTTTGTTTGTTCCTAGGAATTTAAATATCATCCTTCTATGACTTCTAACGCCTGTCCTGTCTATCGCTGAAGCCTTCCTCTTCGTCTCCATCGCCGTGTCGGAAGACGTTGTCCAAGTCTTGAGCGTCTTCGCCGTCGTCATCAAAATCGTCGCGGTACTCTTGGTCGCTGCGGAGACTGATGCCATCGTCGCCTCGAACCGCTGCAGTGGCTTCTCGCTCCATAGCATCATCAGAATACTCGTATCGGCCCTCCTCCTCAAATTCGTCTCCGTCTGGTGCTTCGCCACGTATAGCCGCCTCACGTTCCTCAGCTTCCAGCTCTAGCGCTCTAGCCCTTGTCTTGTTATACATGATGAAGCCAGTAGCCACACCTGCTGTCAAGCCAAAAGCGATGCCCAAGTAATTAACTGCTTTTACACCAGCGCTCATCTTATCTCCGCTTTGGGCAATGACGCCGAGCTGGTGGCCCACAAACACGCCCAGAAGCAACTTAGGACTTGCTGCAGCAGTGGCTACCATGAACTGCGGCCACTTTACGGTAGGAATGGTAGAGATGGCGCCATTCGAGAGCGAATATGGCAGGGGGCATAATCGAATCATCATCAAAAGCTTGATGCCATCATGCTTCAGAGTCAAGGCAAGTGCTGCGAACCGCTTGTCGTTCTCGGTGAGTCGTGTTACATATGATTTGAGAAGAGTACGTGAGGCGAGGAAAGAAGCCGTGCTGCCGACAATGGTGGCGGATGCTACGATGAGCCATCTGAATCATGTGTTAGCTCTCGGTCGACCACGCAGTTTCAGAAGACGACTCACCCCTTTCCCACGCCATAGACGAAGCCAGCCAATGTGACAACAGTAGAGTACCCGATGAGTGGTGGAAAGCTAACCAGGAAGGTCGCTGCCCATAGAATCATCCAGCCACCAGTGATGTCCCTCCAGCGCCTGGCCATGGGCGCCATGGCGCGGAACACCCTCTCATGGTATACGATTCCTAGGATACCGAACACGGCGGCCAAAACGCCTGCTACAACCAGCAAGATGCGTTTCGCAGGACTTAAGCCGAAGAATGTTTTTGCGGCATTGCGTTGTAGCTTGGCCGCCTGAGCCAGCAGGCCGCTTGTCTTGCCGCGATGGTTTGAGCGTGGTACCGAGGTCGATCGGCGAGAAAAGACGGGCGAATTCGTTTGCGATCGATGGTCGGGTTCATCTATAGGGAGGGCCAGAGCCCGAGCGGTCGAGTTGTAGTCGGTCATGTCTGCGTGTAGTGATCGAGGCTATGACTTCATCGGGCTTGCTTTCCGGTGACGAGCAAGGCGATAGATAAGAATGTCGATTTGGCCACAGACGTTATGCTTGTCGGCAGAAGAGAGCGCTATACTGAGGAATGTGATTGTAGTGGGGCCGAGAACATGTCATGTAACAAAATGGGAGGCTCAATAGCGTAGCGGAGCATGGCGGCAGCTGCTCAGGTCCCCGCCTGCCTAAGGTAAGCCGCCGTGTCATATCTCCGCCTAATCTCCGTCACGCCGCTTTGGCTATATTTGGATCAACTTCGAGCCGCCATGCATCAAATATCCTGACAATACGGGAAAGGAGCCGACTTTTTGAACCATCGCCATAGTTTTGTATTGTGATGGGAACAACCTAATAGAATAAACATTAGTCCTCTGTTCGAGGCTCTGCAACTCCTGCTTCTGTCCGGATAGGCAAACCCATTTGCTCTCGGTCAGCCTTTCCTCTCCCAACGCCCTCCTTTCAGCCATGTGTAAGAAACCAATGTCGGCAAGATAGTATGTACAGTGAAGCCAGAAAATTGTCACTAGGACGCAAAAGAAGATGGTGATAATGAACAGAGGAAGCATTGCTTCCAATGCCCAGGTATGAATGAAACGCACGGCCTGTCTGGCGCCGTGAAAACAGGCACTACGACTCTACTGGCGCCTTCTTGCGACCGAAGAGGGTTCTGGACCTGCCGCGTGATTTCTTCACAGGCTCAGGAGTTTCCTCCCGGGGTGGTGGATCCGGCATGTATTTGGGCTTGTAAATCCTGTCAAGTCGTTAGTCGAGTGTAGGTGCTGATCTCTGATCATGTCAACATACCAGCTGTTACCCGCCATGCTCATACCCTTGTCGGCAGCCTGACGATAAAACTCTGCGGCTTTCTTGAGATCTTTCCTGCAACCAACGCCCTGAGTGTAACAGAATCCTGCTTCGGCGAGAGCATCTGTATCGCCCCAGCTTCCAGCGATCTCGAAGCATCTGACTGCGAGCGGCTTGTCTTTGGGTATACCCCAACCGTTCATATACGACATGCCAAGTTCATAAATGGCAAGCGCGAACTGGGCTTTGCGAGCTTTCTGCTCTTTAGATACTGCTTGCGAGCCATCCGTAGTTCCGTCTTCGATAAATTCAACTCCAGCTGAATCGACCGCACGTCTGAGCCATGAAACACCCTCAGCTTGGTTGGGGCGCATACCCCATCCATGTCGACACGCAAGGGCATATAGAAGCATTGCCGTTGGGAGCCCAGCCCTGGCGGCCAAGCGTAGATGATATGTAGATTTACTCAAAGAGCCTGAGGAATGACACTCGATGCCTTTCTCGAGATGCTGCTCAGGAGATAGACCAGCTATATCGGCAGATGGACTGTTTCTAACATGCGCACCTGCTCTGATAGTGCGACCAGTACTTTCAGACGCAATCGAGGGAGGGGGCTTTTTGGTCAATCGGCTGGGCGAGGGCGTTGGACGTTCAGTCGACCTGTTACGATTCGGCCCCGATGCCGGGCTTTGTCCACGTGGTGTGCTAGGTCCGAGACCGAGCCTTGGGTTGTCAAGATTCGGACTGGGCAGAGGACTCTCGACGATCTTCGGCTCCAATCCTACAGGCTGCTGCTCCCATTTGAATTGGTGCTGGGCCCATGAGGCTCTTGCTTCTAGCGAGTCACGATCGAGCATGCGTCCTCGGGGAAGCGAGTACTTGGAATAAACATATGAAGGTGCGCCAGGTCCGGGGTGAACAACTGGTGTCTCCTCACCGCTAAAGCCATCTCTGTCTGACAGAGCACCCGAAATGTCTGTCGCGCTGTCTGAGTTCTGACGCTCGATTGGATTTCTCATGCGCATCGTTTGTGTTGAGTGTGCGCTTCTGGCAGTTTGAGACACGGAAGAATCGTTGGAGCCCTGGCGTTCCGCAGCACGATTTGAATCGACTGTCAAATTGTTCTCCGCGACTGAGCGAGCCACTGAGCTGCTACGAGGTCTAGAAAAGTTGAAACTTGGGCGAGGTAAATCCGAGGACACTGAGTATTCAGACAGGGCGGATGGTGAGAGAGACACAGGCAGCATTTCCGGACTAAAGGGGGTGCGCATTTTCTTTGACGGACCAACCTCAAGCGAGCCAGAAGGACTGCCATTGTCCTCCTCGGCACTATCAATCACGGACCTGATACTGGCTATACTGCGAGCTGATCTCGGATGGTTAGGCGACCGGGGCGGTGCCAGGTTGTTATCCTGTCTCCTGGACGACTCGTTGGTCAAAGTCCTCGGTTGCGATGATTGTATTGAGTCAATACTGCTAGTCAGACTGGGCAACGCTGGAGAAGCATCGTCGGTTTTGATATTCCTAGAGTCGAATGGCTCGGGGGAGGAAGAGCGCGGCACCTCGATGCCGAAGTATCCTTTCGTGTCTCGTTCCGTCTCGGCCTCCTGGATGGGCGTCGGTACACTGGGAACATCTTGGTCGTCACGAACAACATTTCCTAGCATAGGATAGTGCGATACTGGTCGGTAAACAGCACCATTGGGCGTCTGGGCCTGCAGTCGGGGTGGTTGGTATCGCGCTTCGTCTTCATCAAAGTCGTCCTCCTCTTGATCGTCGTCGTACAGACTCTCTACGCCGCTCGAGACGGATCTAAAGTAACCGGGTCGTTTTGCGAGTTCGTCGGCAATGTCCTGGTGTGGCAGCCTGCTCATACGTCTTCCAGCCTTTGAGCTTTCCTCCAGCTTCTTAGCCAGAGTGCGCGAATGCAGGGCGAACGCATCGAGCGGAGAGAGTGCTGGCGGAATTTCACCAGCTCGAGGCGACGGCAGGTCCATGTGGAAGTTTGGGCGAGAGCGACTAGAAAGGCGGTCGTGACCTCGAAGGCCGCTCAGATCGAGGTTTTGAGGTCGCTTGGCCATGGTTGGCAAGGAATGAGTGGGGTCCCAAATTAATTGCCTTTCCAGAAAGTGTTAATTGGTTAGCCTGTAAAGTGGTCGGTAAGGGTGTTGATTTCCTGCAGGGATATGTGTCGCCGGCGCCCAGTGCTGCTGCACAGAACGAATCAATCGTCGTCGGAATAGAACAATTGCGTAAAGGGACAGGCAAACTAGGATGCTGGCTAATTCGTCGTATACGCGGGGTGTGCAGTTAGAAAGGAGTGGAATTGGGAGATGAAGATCAATTGCCGTGGAGCCAAGAGCGTGGCGATGAGACGCTATCAAGGTCGCCGCGTGGATGCAAAGGAGCGTGTAGAGTATGAGTAGCACAAACACAAGACGTACTGGCTACAGTGCAGAGAATGCGAACAGACGGATGGGAAACAGCACACAAGCGACGACGGCTGTGAATACGATGCGTTGATTAGGCTAGTCAAATCTACCAAGACCAGTAACATGGTCGTCCCCGTGACTCTACTGAGTTACTGCAATACACGAGTGGATCTTTGCGACGCCGCTATGGCTTTGTTACGGGACCCTTGAAAACGGTCTTGCTGCTGTGCTTTGGCCCTCAGGGCATCTCTCTATCATTTATCCCTCTGCCCGTTTGGTGCAATGTCTGTTTTAGTTGCATCGCCCGCGTAGCAATAATCGCCGCTCCAATCTCTTCCGCTGTCCCCCGACTCATCTTCCCACGTCAATTCTCAGGCTGAGCAACTGTCTTTCGCTTGCATTGGCCATGCTTGAATGATCGATGAATACTTGTCCTAATTATTCCGCATCCTCAGATAGTGGCTTGGATGTCTTGAGCCTCGGCTTCAACCCCACTTTTGTTTTGGGTTGACAAGACTTTCGCGTGCGCAGTCACACTGTCAACAATTACCCCTGAAAAGGCCACTTCGGTGCAGATGATCAGGAACTTCACCATACAAACACAGAGTTGTTCGAGAATAGAATGATCATGTCCTTGGTCGTCATCTTACGACTGGTACTGCCGTTGCAACGTTACAGCCGGACGGACTGCTGAGCGTCCCTGCGTCTGGGACCCGCCTTCCGAACTTGGTCGTCTCTAAAACTATATCATCAATATCTCCTGTCCGTTAACTACCACATCCATCCGCGGTCTTCGTTCACCCGAGAAAGCACCTGCTGCTCCGCGCAAGCACAGTCACTGAGCCTGGATAGAAGGATGTTACCCGACCACTGCCCTCAAACCTTTTCCCAAGTGATAGATCGATCACTCGACGAGTCCTCTGGTTCAGGAGTGCGCTGATCTTCGTTTGTTGCGACATGCTGCAATCCCATCATCCAACCCACAACTCCACTAGGAATCCATGACCCGATGAAGTCGTATATCAAGCTGCCCCTGCCAACGTGCCATGTGCGACTAGGGTTGCTGCTGTGTAACGCATCGAAGATTGCCTCGTGGAGTTTTCGTATTGATGTACCCGGTGTGCCCCTGCTTTTCTTACCCTCTTCTCTTTTGTGTTTGCTACCTGCAATTTCGATATTTCCGAGCTTGAAATGACAAGCGTGTAATCCTTGGAGGCTGAGTTCTGATGACAACGAAGCAGCAAAAGCACCAATCGCAGAAGATACTGTGCTCTCAACCGCGCGATATGGAGGTCGCAATGATGAAACCACGTTTGGTGTGAGGATGAGTACCCTACTCTTGAATTCGGTAACTAGTGGGAGCATGTACTTTGCAACCGTGATGGTGTGCAAAACTTTGGCGTTCAGCGCAGTCGACCATGCTTCGGGTGAGAGTTGCGCAATGGATCCGACAGTTACTGATGAAATGTCTGGAACGAGAATCACACCTGCTAGCGTCAGGCGGTGAGCAGAGGCACCGTCAAAGGCATGGTGATGGCGAGACAGGAAATGATGGAAGCGTTGCATCTGGCCTTCGGCTCTGTCAGGCTGATACTGTGTCAGTCAAGGAATGCTGTGAGGTTTTGATGCTGACAGGGCACTCACATGAATAAGATCAAGGTCAAACGGAAGAACATCTGCACGCGATTGCTTGCGAAGATGTTCCTCGTCTTCTTTGGTTCCCGTAACAACATAGACGATGAAACCACGACGCTCGAGATCCATAGCGATAGCGGTAGTCAAGGGTGATGTCGGAGAACCAGCAAGGACTACGACCCCCATGTCAGCATCCTTGTGCTATTATAAGTGCACAGTATAGTCTCGACATACCAACAGCCTCCGTTCGGGCACCATTATTTGACTTCCTAGCTCTTCTCTTCTTCACATGTGTCGTTCTCTGTATGAAGACAAGCACGGCACCGGTACCCACGAAAGCGAGAATACCGGCGCTTAGTGCAGTGTTTCGAGCCACCCACCGGTTGACTTGATTCCAGTATGTGGCGGGTGTGAGAAATCGAGAAGGTGGTGGTGGTGGTGGCGGACGAGGTCGCATTTGCTCGGGTAACCAGTCTTTGAGCTGTGTAGCGACGCTTTCAAAGTGTCTTTCTAGGCCGCCTGCGAACTCATTGTACTGTTGCCGCGCCGAGTCGAATATGAACTGCGCATCAGTCATGTTTTGTATGGCGGTTGTTGTCTTCGGAATGGTCACGTTAAAGGTGTCGAAGGTCTCGCAACCAAGATCAAAAAACACCGTCATGGTATGATGCGGGGTCTCTGCTAGGGAAACTATGCCGAGTGCTTGTCTCCATGACGAAGGCTCGGACCTCGTCCCTCATCACCAACACTCTACATTGATTTCTAGTTCTTCTCTCCCTATGATATGTGCTCTCAAGCATCAAATCCGGTCAAGGATCCGTAAGTCAGATCGTAAATTATGATGGAGGAGATTGATTCAATACGCAATCTCTCGTCGTAGGCGTCTTGGCGCGCCTTCCATCTAGGTTGTGTGTGCTGTGGCCTCGCCACTGCTGACGAAGTCACTCGTCGTCTCTGCAACAAAGTGCCCACCCTGTCTCTGTCTCACCATAATTCCCGACACGAACAGTTGCTTCAGCGTGATGAAACCTTCAGGACGTTCACAAGCTACGAGATCACCCTGCGACCATCACTGATCAAACCGTAGGCGCAATCCTGCACTAGCATTCTGGATTTCGCGATATTCACTTCCCCAACTCTCCTACGTCGTCCTTTATCACGGAGACGCTCTCGAACACAAAGCTCAGAATGTTTCCGCGTCAAGGCAATATCCAAGTTGGCGGCCCCTCAAATCACAAAAAGTCATATGCATCGTCCTTCCAAGAACATGATGCGCTCTTTGGCTCCTACGAACATCTCATGGACTGCCCGCAACCGGAAGAGGCCTTGATTCGCCTGCGAAAGATAGCTTCTCTAGTTAAGCCGCTGATGAGAAAGCGCTCCTGGAAGGTCAAGGTTTTAAGTGAGTTTCTGCCAGATGATGAGCGTCTGCTGGGTTTGAACATCAACAAGACGTTCAAGATTTGTGTGCGTCTACGGTACACTCATAATCCGGGCACATTCCTCCCAATCGAGCAATGCGTCGACACGCTTTTGCATGAGCTCTCGCACATCATCTTTGGCGACCACGACTCGAACTTCCACGCCCTCTGGGATGAGTTGAGAGATGATCACGAAACGTTGGTCCTCAGGGGGTACACTGGTGAAGGTTTCCTGACTGGTGGCAAGAAATTGGGTGGTGGTCCCGTGCCTCCACAGCATGAGATGAGGAGATTGGCACGCGCAAACGCAGAGAACCGCCGTGTACTTCAGAAGGGATCTGGTAGGACGGTTGGAGGGAAAAGAGCACCTCAAGGAACAGATCTGCGTAAAATTCTGGCGGACGCAGCAGATCGAAGGGCCACAATCGATCGCGGTTGTGCATCTGGTACTGCCCAAGCCGACAATCTGGCGCAACAAGCTGGCAGACACACCTTCAAGACTAAGGCGGAGGAAGACGACGCTAACAATCGTGCCATTGCAGAGGCCTTATTCGACTTGATCGAGGAAGAAGAAGCTCAGAAGATGAAGGGCACGTTCAGTACACCTTCGCCTACTGGTGGCTTGACATGGTCTAAGGAACATGGACTCGCCGCACCCGGTTCAGACTTGTTCGACAACGATATGTCACGAAGTGAGGAAGAACAGATGAGGTGGGCATTACAAGAGAGTCTGAAGGGTCGCCGATCTCGAAAATGTCCACTATCAGTAGACCACGAGGACGTTCAGATTCTCGAACAGCCGCCTCCGTTGACAAAAGGATCACTTGAGGCAGTTGCTAGAAAAGGTACGCCATTCATTGATTTGACGCAGGATGATGAAGATGAAGTACTAGCCAGGCCGCCCAAGACGCATACGCCGTCCGTGCCTGACAACAGCTGGACGTGCCGGAGATGCACCTGCATCAACTTACAGACATATCTCGTTTGTGATGCTTGCGGTGGTGAGCGTCCGGCCTTCATGGCCCAGACCTCTGGCTCCACCAACGTTGTTCGCAAGGACGGCACGCATACTACGCTCGGGGAGAAGAAGACACCCAAGGAACGAACACCAGGATGGCTTTGTCGTGAGTGCGGCACCTTCGTCGAGCACAAGTGGTGGTGTTGCACGCTTTGCGGTCTCATGAAAGATCGCTCATGAAGACGATACGGCAAAAGAACACAGATGAGACATGGTGACTTGCCTATGACGGTTTACTCAACGGCCCGCTGCGCCCTCGAAGACGCTACGCCAATTTCTGTGCCTCGACAACGGACACTATCGCTCTGCATGCCTGCAAAATTATTTAGCAGTCTCCTACACGTATCTTGAGGGTGTATTGGTGAATGTGTTGAGCAAAGTTCGCAGATGATCTTCACACCCGGCGACCCGTCCGCACTCACCCACACGAAGCCGGCACTTTGCTGGTAGCTATAACAAGTAAAACATGTGTTTCAGTATTCGAAATGCGGTCGTATCTGATGACCAAAACTGTCGTCGCAACCTAGAACTAGATGCCAAAAAATTAAGGCTTCCAGGCCGGGCGTTACTCTATTTACGTTCATATGATAAAGTGATCGCTTGCCGCTCGTTGATCGCTTACCGTGCCCCGATAATTGTTGTCTAATTTCTTCTGAGCACGACGCATTTTTTCTTCTGATTCAACAAAACATTCCTTGTACTGGTGAAAGCATTTCATCTTTTCATTGCTTGCAAGGCTTTGAATATACATTGACTGGACTCGATTATCTGGAGCTGCAGCGAAATAATGTTTAACCGACGGGTTCGTGAGCCCTACCGCGTTGCCATAACCAATGAATACACCTCGCGCTTTGCGAATTCGTGGTTTCTCTCGCCTCTTCAACTGGCGATCTGGCGTGGGCTCGTCGCATTCTATGCCTTCATAGTCCTTTTCATCAACTTGGGCCATTCAGGCAAAGCGGCCGGCCAGTCGTTTAGCTATTTTACTGTACTTGGCTATTGGGGACTCGCATTCTATTACGCTGTATCTTGCGCACATTCGGCGAGTTTCTGGCTCTATGGAGAGTCGTGGTTGCAAAGATGGCCTAGATCGCTGCAATGGCTACATTCTGTCTTCTACGCTACCATCACGGTCTTTCCATTCATTGTGACAGGCAAGTGTTCAATGAGGTTGTTTTTTCCATGGCTTACGCAGTGCTAATCGATTCTGTAGCCGTGTTCTGGGGCGCGCTTGCATACGGAGCTTTTTCTAATGAGTGGACTGCTTGGTCCAACATCTCCCAGCATGCACTCAACTCTGTCATGGCCTTTGTTGAGATTGTTTTTCCACGCACGCTTCCGCATCCTTGGTTCAACATTGTACCTCTCGTCGTCTTGCTAGCTCTGTATCTTGGTCTCGCCTACCTCACCCACTCGACGCAGAACTTCTACGTCTACCCTTTCCTCGATCCGTGAGTATCTGTCCTGGCATGGAAGTGAAGAAGATACTGACAACCTTGATAGCAAGAATGGAAAGGGCTTGATTGCTGGTGCTTGCATCGGTATTCTGGCTGCTGCCGTTGTCATCTTTACCGTTGTCCATTTCCTCATCAAGCTGCGCGAATGGATTACGGAAACCAAACTTGGACTCTACGGAAACCTGAAGACTCGTAATGGTAAACTGATACCAAGTCAGACTCACGAGTCAGTCGAGATGAGTGATGTCAGACCCAAGGGCTCTGAAGCTTAGAGATAGAGATGCTCTCGATTTTTGTTGTCAGTGTGTCGTTCATATACCCCCAATCCCGACATGTGTGTCAGGATACATGCGTCTTTTTAGATGGTAGTGATGGAATCAGGCGGTCACGCATTATGATTGGATAATGTTCCTCATTGATTACAAACTGTCTTGTGGCTTCGTCAACAGTACTTCTCGGCTCCCGAGAATTGTGTGATGGGCCTTGATCATGATCGCGACTCCTTCTCCTGCACAACTATTCAACCGTACTGACTTTGGTGTTGTTCTTGGAGGGAACAGCTTCTTCATCATAGTTTTGCATGCCGTACGAATTCTTCGATGCTCTCTTTGCCAACTTACGTCTGCGATGAATGACGCTTGTATAAATGAATGTACCCAGGAAGAAGAACCTGTCACACAGTCAGTATATGGAGTTATGAAAAACGCTTTGGACTTGGACGCACATTGCAAAGCCGGATCCGAAGAAATCCAGAATCGTCTTGTATCCACCTGTAAGAACAAAGATTCCAAGGAGTTCCAGGGCGAAACAAATGACAGAGAAGACGAAGAGTATGGTTTGCATTGTAAGCATCGTCTTTGCGGGAAGATTCTTCTTGTGAAATCTGACAATCTGGAAGACGATCATGAAGAGAGCAAGAGCCCAAAGAAAGATAAGAATCACTGCTGAGATGTATGAGAAGGTCTTGGTGCTTTTGCTATTTCATGATCAGCAAGCTTGTTCAAAGGTATCATGGAAGAGTCAAAGATGTTACGAACTTTATTTCAATGTTAGACCAGTGACTGTCGTCCTGGTATTGCGATAGATACATGCAGTAGCTGACGATGTTCAAGAAACTCGCCGCGATCTGGAGCGTCCATAGTGGTATCAGGACTTTTCCAGACCAAGCTGTCTTTCTGCTGATTGTCGTATCTGAATATGTTGGGAGTGTCATGATTGAGGCTGGGCTAGGTACTAAATGGATGTGTTTGCCGTGATGTTCAGTGTACAATATTCGAGTGGGCGCCTGGGTACTTTATATCCATACCAGGAATGGGTATGGTCAGTTTCTTGGCAGAGGATGAGATGTGACCCGTTAAGCTTTGAACGTTGCTCTGTATCGCGGCTCGTATTTCAGTCAGCAGCATTAAATGGACGATCAGATCTCCCATGCAGCTACTTTTGTGTACATGCATTGGCGGCAGTGATATTGTCTAATAGATGCCGGTATCCGTTTGCTTTGTAGACATGGCTGTCACCAGATACTGCACAATCCTGTGAGTTATTGGCGGCTAATCCTTCGACTACTTCTATGTGCAGCTGAACTCAATTGGACTATAGCGATGTTGGAGTTGAACGGTCGACATGTGCCATGGAATTGAGAAGCCAAAGACGCGTCGTCTTTCGTTAAATTGGCCAATGAGAGAGACAGTCTACTGAGAACTCGGCCGAGTGCACTGTCGTGCCACAGTCAAAGAAAGATAAAAATACTACACTTCAATGTCAATTCAGAGATTTCGATAGAGTATGTGGGGCCGGATACCTAAAGTTTGAGGAGCCTGCTGGGAGATTCGATACACTCACTTGGTTGGTAGACATGTAGAGACTTGGTATGCGTGATAGTTGTGCCAATGCCCGACTAACAAGGCGGACCTGCGAATGGCGGGAATTTGCCGCAGTTGCATAAAACCGACATAAAATCACGACAACCTCTGCTCGTCATGCCGCTTTTACAATTATCTGCGACTCTGCCACCTCTAGTCGGGTCTTGTTGATATGATCTCACAGACCAACCGAAGTTCTCTTGATTACTGAATGGTCTCAACACGTCGAGAACTGGATCCGAACATTTATACACTGGTCCAATTCTGTGCGAACTGCAGATGTTGTATTCTCAAAGCGGTGAGCCTCTGGTCCTATTGGACAATTCGACTTCAGACTCAACGTAGGCTGTCTTGTGGCTTTGCAACATCCTCTTGGACAAAGGATGCATTCAAAGTCTATCACACAGGTGATTGGAGGATTAGAGTCACAGCTGGGGTCAAGTAAGTAAGTGACTTCGAGAGGTGTTAAAATTCCCACCTTCCAAACGAGAGCTACTTCTGGACTTCTCTCTTTTGTCTAACCCCCAATGATTCGTGCTTCGAACGTTTGACTGGACGAGCATGGGATGACCGGAAGGGCAAGAGAGCTTAGAGATATGGCCAACTAGCTCCATCAAACACTGGTGTGAGTTGGAATGTCCGGTGCTCGATTCGGATTGAACCTACGTATTGGTCTCCCCACAGGACCATAAAGATCCGGACGTTAATGAAGATGATTTGGACAGTCGAGGAGAGTGTCTTGGGTCGTTGGATAGGAGGGTCAGGCTGTGTCCAAGCAAGAAGAAGCTCTATTTTCCTGTCAGATTCTGGAAGTGAAGAAGAGAGGAAGTGAATTTGAGCTTGTCTCAAAGTTCACGCCGAGGGAAACTCTTGTCAACAACACGCATACACACTCTCATTGCTCAACAGATTCCCATCTTGCATCATTGTGTTTCTCTATCTCTATCTGCAAGAAGTCAACTCTCTCTCTCTCTTCCTCACTCTCCAAAATCGTTGCTTGCGCGATCCAGAAAGTGAGTCTCCTCTATCTTCCACCCAGATCTCGGAAATTTTGACGCGTTGCATCCTCTTTCATTCACGACTGACAACACTCTCTTCTCGATCACAAGATCTCTCCCATCACAACTTCCTCTTGTTTTGTTACTTCTCTTACTTGTCGCCCATTGTTGAACCTCCACCCTCGTTCATCTCAACCCTTCGCATCTTGCGTATTCCTCTTCCACTTGCAGTTCGTCTCTTAACCATCCATCATCTCATCATCTGATGCACATCTGACTTTAATTCTTTAACAGAATCAATTACCAACAACAACAACAACACCTCATACTATCCAAGATGACAACCAACATCAAGGATACTGGTCTCACAGACGGCCAAAACCGCTACCTGGCTCTTGCCTGGGTTTGCTTCGAGGTCGAGCCAAAGGTAAGACACATCCACATCTCGCAGATCTTCGGCGCATTGTGTTAAACACAAAAGCGCGTGCAAATGCTTGTTGCTCCCAAAGATCGAAGTCTCTGATATCGAGGCACAATACATCAACCACACATGGCGAACTTCAATCTAACACACCTTTCCTTCTACAGATCGATTTCGACAAGCTCTCCCTGGTCAGCGGCTCCAAGACTGCCAACTCGGCTCGCGAGATGCTGCGTGTCGCTAAGAAGAAGCTCACTGAGAACATCGCTGCCTCCACCGGCGATACCAACGGCACTGTTGCCCCTCCCAACACCCCCGCCACCAAGACTCCCAGAAAGAAGGCCGTCCCTAAGACCCAGAGCACGAAGGGCAAGGGTGGCAAGAAGCGCAAGATGACTGCCGATAGCGATGAGGACGACGAGGAGACTCCCTCAAAGCAGACTGTCACCATCAAGACCGAGCCTGCCGAGGAAGATGCTGGCGCTGGAGGTGCTGACGATGACGAGGTTTGAAGCAGTCCGGAATGCTTGAACAGATCTTCGTGCGGGAAATGTAACAACAGGAATTAATTGACCATGAAGCAAAGATGGAATCGATCAGGGGAGAAGGAAAGTGCGAATGGAAAGAAGACGCAATCCTGCAGAATGTATACTATCAGCAATCAAGCCGAGCACAAGTCAGGCAAAGTGCATTGATCGTTGGTGAAATATGTTTGCCGCCTTCTCGTGTGCGAATTGCCGTCACGCTTATAGCTGTCTCAATCACATTATTTTCGAATTTGGAACAACACCATCGACATGCTTCGTGTCATCGACTCCCTGCGCTACGTTCATCGATACGAAATGTAGCTGTGCCTTCCTACAGCTCGCTGGGGCCCTGCGATGATCATCGAGGAGAGACGGTGTGACAGTATTCTGCGACCGGGGAGAAGAGAAACGCCGTAGCAAGGATAGGAGGCTCAGACGACTCGTGGTAAGGAAGAAAGATTGGAATGTGATTAGGGTATCATTCTTGAGCTATAGTTCGTTACGTCGTCAGAAAGTGCATGAGAGGAGTGAAAACTACTAGAACATCAAGCCACCAAGCAGCATGCCACCGGCGAGACCTCCCATCATGGGCAAACCCAGACCTCCTCCGTAACCATAGCCATAGGGGCGCGAGTATCCGTAAGCTGGGCGGCCGTACATTCCGTAACCACCCATCGGACGACCGTACATGCCACCGCCCATCATGCCGCCGCCCATTGGAGGGCCGAAGGGATTGATGGTGCGGACGTTGGGCTGAGAGTAGCGTGAGCCTTGAGCACCTTGCGGGGGAGTGAGGTAGCAGTCGCGGCCCTCGCGATCCTTGCCAATGAGTTGAGGCTCGCCCGTCTGGACAGCCCTCTGCATTGCCTGGCGAAGGGCAAGATGACGCTTATATGCTTCTTGCTCTTCCTGGGCACGCTTCTTGCGCTGGGCCTCGCGCTCCGGGTGGGTGCTGCTAGTGACCTTGTCCTTTATTTTACGGCCGAACTTCTTCATACCACTAGGGTTGGAGTCTTGACGTTGGGGAGGGCCCCTAGGATCGTGATCGTCGTCGGAGCTCTCAGCGACGATGTCTGCATCTGTAGGAACACGGCTCAGACCTCTGATGCGGGCGCGTTGTTCTGGTGCCAGCGAAGCCATGTACTCGTCGTCATCGTAAGGGTGGTGCCAGATGGCGCGCTCGGTGCGCGTGTCGACGTAGAATTGATGGCTGCTCTGAGGGTCGTACTGTCTGATCCAGCCTTCGGGTACTTCACGAGCTTCGTCTTCCATGGAGCGGCGATGGTCTGGGGGAATTCCATTGCGGGTCTTGTGAGGAGTGGGGTCGTTTCTGGAGTAGGCTGGAGGCGCTTCGCCAGGGATCTGAGCTGTCGACGAGGATGCCATTGTTGTGGTATAGCGGTCAAAGCGATGTTTGCAGGTCAGGAGAGGATGGAGAATGCGTAGGAAATGGGTGCAGTTGAGTTGAAGTAGGAAGGCAGTTCGGCCGAGGATTCCTTGTCCTTGTTTGCGCTCCTGCCGTCCAATAGATGACGCTCACTGACGTTGCGCCACATTAATGGGGAAAGCTTCGAAGCTTCGATCCGATCTGGTGAGATCTACCTGGGTGAAAGCACAAGCCAGCTACGCGTGAGCGCGTCCGCCTGAGTCAATTTAATGCAGCCATGCCTTTGCTCCTTCCTCGAGTGCGACCCAATTCTTCCATCTAGCAGCAAGCATGTCTTTGAAACGCAAGGCAGCCGACATTGCTGCCGCCGAGGCCAAGAAGCCCAAGGTAAACAGCTCCATCACCAGCTTCTTCGGTCCTCCCGAAACCGTCTCGTCCTCGTCAACGTCATCGGCCACTCCAGCCAAAGGCTCAGCCGAGTCCGCTACCCCTGCTCCTGCTGTCAAGTTTGACAAGGAGAAATGGGTTGCCAGTCTCAGCGATGAGCAGAAAGCACTGCTCAAGCTTGAAATCGCGACGTTGCACGAGAGTTGGCTTGCCGTACTCAAGGACGAGATTACGACCAAATCTTTCCTTGACCTGAAGAAATTCCTCAAGAGCGAGGCCGAGGCTGGCAAGAAGATCTTCCCTCCTTCCGAGGATGTTTATAGCTGGTATGTTTATCCATGCCTGTCACAATGGCAATCCTGTTGATTATTGTCAGGTCGCGACACACGCCGCTCAACACAGTCAAGGCCGTCATCCTCGGCCAGGACCCGTATCACAATCACAACCAGGCTCACGGTCTCTGCTTCTCCGTCAGACCCCCTACTCCCGCTCCTCCCTCGCTCCAAAACATGTACAAAGCATTGAAAAAGGAATACCCTGCATTCGAGCCTCCACCGAACAAGGGCGGTTTGCTCACACCGTGGGCCGATCGTGGTGTCCTGTTGTTGAACACCTGCTTGACAGTTCGTGCCCATGAGGCCAATTCTCACGCGGGTAAGGGCTGGGAGAAGTTTACACAAAAGGTCATTGATCTGGTGTGTCAAAAGCGCACCAATGGCGTTGTGTTCTTGGCCTGGGGCAGTCCTGCACAGAAGCGATGCGCGGGTATCAACGCCTCTAAGCATCATGTGCTTAAAAGTGTTCATCCCAGCCCTCTGAGCGCTCACAAAGGCTTCGTAAGTCCACTTCCATGTCAAAGTCGCGAGAGTTTTACTGACGTTGTGGTGTAGTTCGACTGCGGTCACTTTACCAAGGCGAACGAATGGCTTAAAGAGAGGTATGGTGACGAGGGCGTAATCGATTGGAACCTGAATGTTGATCCCAAAGACGCTGGCGTCTAGCGATGTTGAGGATATGCGTAATGACTGTAATATCTATCTATAAAGTATGGACAAAAGAATGGCTATCTTCGAGACTGCACATGTTCAAATCGTAGCGTGACCCTGTCATGCAAGCCCAAAACAATTTCTTCTTGGCATGCTTGACCATTTTTCCTGCTCGCCATTTTCTGTTTAACCAACCAACCATACACGCACAAAATGCCGACAGTAAAAAGACAATCAAGAAATGATAAGCCCAAGCGCTTGCGAAAGCGCAAGGCAAGAACTGATGGTGCGTTTGATCGAGTTTGGTGGGCGCGCATCTACTGACCAACGACTTCTAGTCTCCGATTCTTCGGATTCATCAGACTCCTCATCATCTTCAGAATCTGAAAGCAGTGATTCAGAACCTACACCCCAGAAGAAGAGCGTTGTCAAGACTAAGGCTAAGCCCAAGACCAAGACTGTTCAGAGGGTACGCATTCTGACCTCAAAAGCCTTGCCCAATTATCTCTGCGCCTTTGAATCTTTCAGATATGTTTGGAGCACTCTTCTTCATGCATTCTCAAAACTCGGAAATTCGACCAAGTAAATTGGCTAACATCCTCTCCAGTCACCATCCCGATCATCTTCGCCAGAAGAGGATCAGACACCAAGTGGGCCCCAGGTTGCAGACGCAGAGGCCGAGGATGCATTCACATCATTCTACCTCCGTCAAATGACTACCGAGTTTGCCGAAGATCTGGACAAGATACGCTCGGCAGGCGACTTCAACGACAAGTCCCTCGGCCTACTGATTGGTGCTCTCAAACAAGGACGCGAATGCTTCGACCGTCACGACAGACTGGCTGTCGGAAAAGCCATCGTCGCTGCCAACCAGTGAGCGTGAGAGATATAAATCTACGACATCCTTGTGCGTATCAGAACATCCATGCATCTATACTTCTAGCTGCTTTCACATGAAAGTAGCGTAGATGGTGAGTGTGTGGAATAGCTGCTTATTGCAAGCAAAGCACGAGAGAGAGGCTACTTCCCATTCCGTTGAGATGAGATCCTATGATGTGGAGACAGTTGAGCCGTCCTAGCTGGTCTTACGGGTCCTTTCTATTCTCCTAACACTTGTTCTTGGCCCAATCGGACTTCTTCACGGATCATGTATTCTGCACCTTGGAAACTTTGTCCTTCCCAGAGGTTGGTCACACCAGATACGCGAATGAGAGGGGGGTGTCATCATGCAGCGGTAAGGGTCTTTCTGTCGGACGATTGCTCTACGATCAGCCGTACAGCCACTGGACGATATGCTTGCTAGGTTCTGTGGTATAAGCAGGGAGCTTGCAACAGTGGACCAGATTGTTGCGCACTGGAAAAACGTCCGATTCAAAGGTCACGAGAGAGGGACCGCCGGACTTTTCCATATCGAAACGGTTGTATCAAAGGGTACTCGGAGCGAAGAAGGGTTCACAGAGATTTCTCAAATACTCAATTCTTTGTCCAAAGCAAACTCGGCCAAAAATCCGAACCATGTGAATCCCGTCAGACGTCACCACGAAACAACCTTTGACTAAAATCACCGGCCCTGTTGCTTCGGCTAGAACAAATGCTGTATGTTTGCTTAGAACGTGATATTTTGCCTCGTACAGGAGAGTCGCCTTCTCGGCGAAATATTGTCCCACAGGGGATCCACAGCTAGGCTCGGGGCCTATCTATCGCGGCTTTGAAGTCCGAAATGTGGCGAGCGAGCTCTACGAGATACGTCCCGAGCACGGGATGATCACTGGGCGGAGTCGAGTGTCAATCTCGAGAGGGTACGAGGTACGCAAGCTCTGGAGCGAACATCTTGGAGGGATTGCAGTTTTTCTGCTAGGATGTCCTGGTTTGAGGGCCTGTAAATCACTCGAATTGTTTCGCTGTCTGTAGCTTCTATCTCTCTGCCCCTCGCGGTACATACTGTCTGCCGCAGCCAAAGCATGGGGAGCCGAACATGGCGTTTTTGTGCCTTTTATTGGCACTATTCGGTGGTCGCTGGCGTGAGCCCAGAAGCAACATGGCGTTTGTTTGATCCCTACCCTTATCTTTCTCAGAGCTTCATCCTTCGGAGGGTTTTGGGAATTGTGTGGTTCGAGCAGAATTCAAGTGTTTGTAAAGGGTGCACGTGGGCATGCTCCGCGCGACACGGTATGTGAGAAGCTTGTGTTAGCGATTACTGATTATGGGTCCTGCTAAGGGTGACGGATAGCTTTGGTGCTTCCGCTGGCCCAGCACGAACCTCAGTACAAAGATCTCGCTAGGCACCAGATCTTTCGATCATGATGCGCCGCGAAAGCTGCGAGGTCTTGCATGATACCACTTTTCAGGTCATCCGCGAAGAGTTTGATGAACATGTTCCTATGCTGAAGCATTCACACACAAGGCATGGCAAGCAGTACCACACGGCAACACATCCAAGAACGACTACAATTTTGGGACACATCCTTCGCGTGGTTGAGACATGACTGCACACGACTGCGGACACAACTCCTGGCTGTGAGAGACGGATGCGCAGCTAGTAGCGGCCGACGGATTAGCTTGCAGCAACTGCACCCGTAGGGAAATTGCCATGCTACATAGCGGCTCATCGAGAGACACGGTGGAGTGCAGGAGGCCGCAGGTTGGAATTCGTAGGCAAGGCGCGCGGGACGGTGCGGCTCGACCACAGATCTCCAATCAAGTAATCTGCTTTAAAAAAAAAACGACCTACTCTATGCATGCGGGATGAACAAAGTGTGTGAGCACAACGATGCGCGACCAAAGGAACAAGTTATCAATATTGGAGTATGATTTCGGAGCTCAGTTGGCCTCACATGAGGCTCCAATGTCACTAAACCGTGCAATTGACATAGCGGCTGACGCCAGTCAATCTTGTTGCCCGACTTGGAAGTTGCAAACTGGCGGCGTCATTTCGAGTTTCCAACGGCCGTTTGGCTGGCTTCAATGTTATCGAATTTTCGCGGCCGTGGAAACGACCACGGGCTTCGGGGATTTTCTGCGTTGCTTTTTTCGATCGCTCCTCGTGCGAAGGATTAATGGCAGCACGCTAAGAACATTTACCCCACGCTATCACATCGCGGCTGTTAGTTTTAGCATCGCAGAGCTCAGGCTGTCGACACCAGGATTCGTGCACTTCTCATGCTCACATTTTAGCAGTACGATTATCTGTGACGCGATTATCAGGAGATGCAGGCATGCCGATATGAGACGGCAGCAATTGGTGCTCCAGCTGAGCGTTTCATTGATGTTCATGGGACGGTACTCGGGCCTACCTTGTGCGATCTGTCCTGAATACTAACACATGCTTGAGATCTCGCATATCGTCAACGGCTTCACACCACTGCCCCGGAGAATAATCGTACTGCGTTCCAGAGATCTGAGTTACACAGATCTAAAGTGATGCTTGTCTTGCTGGCTTAGGCGTATCCACCTGCAAGATCTGGCAAAGCATTGTGCAACACTGAGACAAGAGCATGCCCTCTTGAGAACCAGGGTCCCAAGCTTCGGTTCGAAGTGCTGCGTGCAAGTTGGTCAACATCCCTGAGGCGTCATGTGAGCCGCATCTTCTGGTATCCACTCGACCCTTGCATGGACAAGACGAGGGCGTCTCATGCTGTGTAGCGGAGCTTGCGAATGCGGCGTACGAGATATCCAGATAAGCGAGGCAGTCGCCACACTCAATCGACTTTCTAATCTGTCGCCCCGGAATGTGCAGAGGTACGTACCCGTACGTTCACGGAGCCATCCATCACAGGATATCATTTGTGGAACCAGACGTCTCTAGAGTTTACCTAAGGCACAACTACAGAATTCTCTCCGGGCGCGGTCGCGTACAAACGCGAGAAAAAACTCATGGTGAAATTCGGCGTGTCGAAGTAAATCGGAGACATTTCCACCAGATAGTTGACGATGACGGAAAGCGTACCAGCACTAGGGCTGTTTACCACGGCGGCTAAGCTGTCTGCGGGCGGGCCGTTGTGCGTGCGCCTGGCAGTGGAACCCTACGATTCGCGCAAACCAAACCACTAAACACCCCGGCCGCTGGGGGGTTAGCTGCATCGAGTGTGTCTGAACGGGTACTTCTGAGCGTCCACAAGCGTCGTACGGGAACTGAGAGAGCAAGCCAGATCCAGCGTCGACAACCAAGACAAACATTTGGAAGCTCACGGCGATCAATCAACTGCTAGACCCCAAACACGATCGCGGCATCTGTCCTTAGCAGCCAAGTCAGATTGTTCTCAGCCCATGTTGTCGATCCTCAGGAACACAAGAAATATGCAGCGAGCTCTTTTGTCTGCGTGTTGCATTCCAAGCACAATCAGGAAGACGTATAATGAGTTTGGCCGATGGTGACTGTGACGGAGGTGATAATGGCTGGCGGAAAGCTGTGATCTACCTCCGCCAACAGAGGGAGCATGGCGTATGAGTTTGCAGATGAGAAAAGTGACGTGAGGTTCACAGAGCCATGCCCAAGCAGGCAGGAGATCGAGGAACGTGGCCTGTGTGCAGTGCAGCTCTCAGATAACCGAGATCTTGATTTGAGGCATGCTCCGAGCGCGCGTCCCGTTGCTCCACTTCTTCTGATCTCAGATCGGCCAATCACCATGGATCCCAGGGACACGAAACCGAGCAGCCGAAGAGGTTCAGACTCCAGAGCTGGGCCGTCGTGGTCCGAGCGGATGGAAAGAATTGGCGCGATCGAAGCTCAGCCTTTAGACCTCGGCGGCGTTCTGCCAATGACACCAGGCTGCAAATCCCAGGCTGTCTTGTCTCTAGCCCCGATCTGATGCTGCAAGGCTTTTATCTCCCCGGCCGCCCTCCCCAATCTCATCTTCCTTTTGACATCTCTCATCTCTCATCTCTCGAGCATTTGTTATTAGACAAGCTCGGGTTCAAGTCTTCACCTCGATCAACAATCACAATTCGACGACCAACACTCGACTCGCTGGTTATCACCCCTCTTGCATCTGCATCTGAGATCCCAGTACTACGGCATTCTTTCAACCTACACAGCCAATCGTTGCAGCCTTTGGCATAATTCTCCGAGACCCTTTCTCTCAAGGACCACTTTCGTGACCTTGCAAATTCGGCATAATATCCATACAAGTCACACCGACAATATCACCATGCCTCCACTCAGAACTATCCCCGCTGCCAAGCCCGTCAAGACGGAGCGCACTCATGAAGAGAACCAGGAGAGGTTTGTTCATCAGCTCATTGGTTTCGTCCCTTTGCCCTAACAGATTTACAGAGCATACATTGCCGCTTCTCGCCGCAGTGACCGCAGTCTCGAAGCCCGTGTTGAGTCGGCTCGTCGTGCATCGGAGATTCACAAGAGACGCACAGGCAGATCTCTGCGTGTGACTGAGCAAGACGTTATCAACGAGGAGATGTACGAAGAGGAAGACGACGATCTGCCCATGCAGTACCGCCGCCTCACCGCTCATCTTCAGACCTCCAACGCCGACTTCGATCGTCGACTGGCCGCATACCTCACCAACCACGTTGCCATGCGCGCCGCACTTGGCCAGACTATCGGCGACCAGTACAACCCCCAGCAATACTCAAATGCCCCTCAGTTCGCCAACCAGCTCGGTCGATTCCCTCAGTCTTTCCCCAACCCCATGCTTCCCCCTCAAATGGCAAACAGATCACCACAAACCTTCCGTGCGTCGCCTTATCCCCAACAGGACTACCGACAGAACATGCATGGCCGCTCAGCATCTATCGCTACACCCCAGGAGCTGCAGAACATGAACAACTTCCACCCAGCACAGAGCCCCAACGCTGCTTTCATCAAGCCAGAGGACCGTCGCATGTCTCTTCCTGTTCAGTCTCAGCAGACCGCTGCCAATTCACCACCACAGTTGACCTCCGCATCGCGAAGCTCATCATCCACCAGCCTCACCAATCTGAAGCACGAGGCTGCCAAGCAGGGCAATGGCCAAACTTCGCCTACCGGTCAGACTTCGCCGACGACTTATCCTTCCTACAACAATGCCACTCCCGCATTCGACCCTAGCATGATGAACATGATGCCTTTCTCCACTTCGTTGCCATACGAGTCTCAGCAATTGCTTGGACCTGCTTTCGACCAGAATGATCCTTTCTCGCAAATGCTCATGGGCAATTATGGCCAGCAGCAATCCCAACCTTTCTACACCTACAACCCCAACCCCTCAAAGTTCAAGGATGGCAGCCCTTCCTTCGACGGCATCAACCAGACTCTTGCCCCTGGCATGCTTGACAACAATATGGACAAGTACAGTACGCCAATGTCAGGTGCCGACTCTGTTCTTACACCAACATTCGGCTACGACTCCAGCTTCGACCCCATCAAGGGTTTCTCGCACAACAACGTTAGCGGAATGACCACACCTGGCGAGAACGATTGGGCGAGTCTTCTTGATTCGAACGCATGGGATGACCAAAGCTCAAACTCTGCTACTGTCAACTGAGCATACTTCTTGCTCTCGTTCCTTACTAAACTTCACTTCTATTTACTGTATAAGTTCACTCGGCTTTGGGGATTCTGGTGTTTAATGACACCTTTTGGATAATGGTTTTGGCTTCAAAATGGGAGGATATCTAATGGATGGCGTCTATGGCATGAAATATGGGACATGAAGGCTGGGCTTAGTGACGACTGAGCTTCACGAATATAATGACACGACTGCTCATCTTAACAGAGTGGTCAATTTTTTCACCTCATTGCTTACTTGATCTTGATATCCTCTGTGTTTTGAACCCTCCCAGACTTGACTGCGACCCAAGATGTATGAGAAAGATCGCATTTGTTCACGTGGGTGGCTCAGAAGCGACTTCATCGACACAGCAACATTGACCGAATTGTAAGTGGCAATGATATTATTCGCACCTAGCCACCAAAGATAGACATGGACGAAAAAGCAAATGGGTGGCAGTATTCTTGACGCATGTCTCTGCCATGTTTCTGCACCTGGGCACAGTGGGGTTTGGCCAAATGCCTATTTGTCACGGTACGCAGATTTAGCCTTGTGAGGAGGAGCGATAAGAGGGGTTGGCTTTCAGCGAAACGCGTATGCGGCGTCCAGGAGTCAGCGACCCTGTGCGAACGCTTTTTGCTCGGGGGAATACATGGCCGATCACAGGTACAAGAGTGTACGATTACTGCCAACGTCAGCTTCGTACCTGAAGAGCTAGGGCCCATGTGTGGTATGCTCTCAGATCTCTCGTACTCGATGGATAAGCGTTTCCCTCAAGATCTGTAGGGATCTGGGAGGTCGTGGGGGCATCGAGAGCAACACATGGCACAGCGCGACAAAGGCGATCGTGGGAAGGACAAACGGGAGGGGACGGATGAGCGACAATCGCGAGTAAGCAAAGTGAGACTGCTCAGACCAAGGTACAGCAGATAGATTGGGTTGTGGAAAGATTAGCTTTGCGCGAAAGATCTGAGCAAAAGCTGAGGCCGCTGGTCAAGCAGATCGCAGTGGGAAACTGCTTGCAAAAAGAAGCGACAAGATGGAGCCGCTGTTCTGGTATTTGCGCGGATCGTAACATGGGCGTTTTGCTTGTCTGTTTGCCGACCCCGCATGGCGCTTCGAGAGGAATGGTTCGATCGGGCCCAGGCTCAAAGTTCCGAGATGGCGACAGGCTTGGCCCGTCGATGATATCGGCAAGACATCAAAGATGCCGCATGTAGCATGTTAGACCAGCACGATCCGACTTCACACACAGGGACATGATGAGCCAAGAGGCATGCCTCCTACCAACCCCTCACGTACCATCCTGACCGCGCCGCTCTCTCGTCGCTGCCATATTATTGTCGCTACTCCAAGTGCCGCCGCTGCCCGGAATTCGTCGACGTCATCACCACCATGGTGTCGCTACAGCACACGACCTTCGATACCAGCACCAGCACGTAGAAATGGCAAGAGGTCGATTTTATCGACGCCGCGAAGCTATGCCACCATAGCTGGAGACCCAATGTCAGCGGGCTCACCGGACCCGTCATCATCTTCGGCACCACCAGCGAGCGACATGCCCTGGCCAAAGGCACCCAAAGGCCACTCGCATCCGACTCCTTACCAAATTCTTTCCACCACAGAAGCCGAGCCCTACAGTAAACGCCGCTTCTACGAGCTCGTGAAACTCTACCATCCGGACTCTGGCGCATGTGAGAAACATCACCATCATCATAGCGTGCCACAACCACTACGTCTTGAGCGCTATCGTCTCGTCGTAGCAGCCCACACCATTCTCTCAGACCCGGACAAGCGAAAAATGTACGACAGATTTGGTGCTGGATGGAGCGGTGTTCCAAGTACAGTAGGCGGCAGGCCTGGGCCCGGTGCACCCGCAGGTCCCTTTAGCGGCTGGCGCCATCACACCGACTCGGACATCTGGGGCAATGCCACATGGGAGGATTGGGAGCGGTTCTACGCACGTCGAGATGGCGTGACACAACAAGCTCCTCGATATCTTTCCAACGGCAACTTCATCCTCTGCGTCATTCTACTCGCTATGATAGGTGCCTCGCTGAATCTGAGTCGTGCGGAAACCGAGGGCGATAAGGTGGTGGCAGCAAGAGATCTGGTGCACGATCGTGCGAGCAAGGAGTTGAGACGTGTGCGCCAGATGTCGGAGAACAGGCCCAAAGAAGAACGTATTCAGTTCTTCCTTAGGCAGAGAGAGGCTACCATGCATGGTGTCGGTGTCGAGAGCCTGAGGAATGACAAGGTGGCTAAGCTGCTACCTGAGCAAGAGACGTGTCTCAGCGATGAGCTTCGAACAGGCGATCGCGATACCTGATACTTCTCTTTTGAGTGTAAATATACCATATCCCTGACGACCACATAAACAGGACATGGAGACGGCGTTTTGGCGTGCAGAATTAAAGACGATTGTTATCTTGTTTTGTCTCGGAATGGGAAGTTGCAATCTGAAGTGACTTCCCGCTTGCGTATCAGTCATTGGAAACACATTGTGCATTTCCCCAGCTTCGGTGGGCGTCTGGGAACTTAGGAAGGAGTGAACGTGTACTTATCGGATTGCGCTCGTCGTGACAGAGCATGTGTTTTTGTGCAGTCGTCTAGATAGCTCAGAGAAAATGGGCGTATATGCCAGATTCTTATATCTCAGCACATATTTCGGCATTCCTGTTGAAGATGCTGAGATCGTTCAAGCGCGAAAAAAGAAGACAGTTGCAGAAATATTGATCATGGATGTCAACGTGGAAGTTGTGGTGCAATATGGTGGAGTCTGCTGTGCTTTGGTCGGTCTCCGAGCGTTTCGAAATCACTTGAGCAGAAATGACATTCAGGCGTAATTGATACATATTTGATGATTCCGATGACGAAAGCTGTTATTCGGATTACTTGTAGCGATGAGAGTTGGTTGAGAAGTCGAGCGTTGAGGTTCGGGTGTAGGACTAAATTAATGGTCAGGGTGCTCCCCAAAGCGGCATTGCCTTGCAAACACTGGGCGAAGCTCCGACGAACATCAGGGCATCACAATCGGCAACCACGAATGAGCTTATGAAAGATTGCACTGGATGGTCTTATCGAATAGGTAACAGACTCTCGAGCACCGACGAATAGGTACGAAGACCGGGTGAATTGGTTTAAAAAACATAATTCATATATACGTAGCTACATTACATACTAATATTCGTAAAAGAGGTCAACCACTTCGTGCAGTTCCTTACGTGACCACGAAGCCCTTCCAGCCGTCAAGTGCATTCCTACATTCCTTCTCGTACAATGGGAAACCACCAGCGAAGTTAAGTTGTTCTCTAGGCTTGCCGGGAATGTTGGCACCCATGTACCAAGACTCGGTGCCAGGGAAGAGAGTCTTGTCGGAAAGCTCGGTGACAAGCTTATGCCATTCAGTCTCTGCGTCCTTGGTGGCCTCGATGGTCTGCTTGCCGGTCTTTTGCATTGTGGCAATGGCGTCGACAATCCAGTCACCCTGAACTTCGACACAGGTCGGGCCGTTACTAAATGCCGTGGGACCTTGAGCGCCGTACAGGAAGAACATGTTCTAGAAAGAGGTTAGTGATGCTGTATGATAGTCGGGGTGTGGGGATACTTACGGGGAAGCCGTGACAAGTCATACCAAGGTAGGTCCAGGTACCATTCTTCCATCTCTCGGCGAGATCCTTGCCCTCGGTATCCTTGAGACCCATGTTCTTCATACCACCAGTGACGGAGTCGAAGCCAGTAGCAAGGGCGATGATGTCGAACTCTCGGAGCTTGCCGTCGCTGGTAACAATACCGGTCTCGGTGAATTCGGTGATGGGTGTCTCCTTGACATTGACCACATCGTTCTCAGCTCTGTCCATCATCTCATAGAAGTTCTGCTCCAGAGAAGGACGCTTAGTTCCCCATGCGTGAGGTGCCTTGAGGGGTGCAAGGATGTCACGCTTGCGTGGGTCGGCAATTCGAGCTCTGGTCTTTTTCGCCCAAAAGTTGTATGCTTGGTCGTTCGCCTTTGCATCAAACAGAAGATCCTTATATCCAGCCAACCAGTAGCGGAAGCCACCCTCTGCCCATAGTTCTTCGAAGAACTTCTGGCGATCCTCTTCGTTGTCGTCAAAAGTGTTTTTTTCGATGTAATCGTAAGAAAATCCGGCAAAAGTGGTCAGGCGTTTCCGGTAAATCTCGGGGTACTCCGCCTTGGCGTTCTGCTGCTCCTCCTTGGTCAAGTCACGTTGACGCATAGGCAGACAAAGGTTGGGTGTGCGTTGGAAGACGGTGACACTGGCAGCATCCTTGGCTGTCTCCTGAGCGATCTGGATACCGGTACTGCCCGTGCCAATGACAGCAACACGCTTGCCCTTGACATCGACACCTGAGTCAGGCCAGAATGAACTGTGGTGCAACTCGCCCTTGAAGTCGGTCAGACCCTTCCAGTCAGGGAAGTGACGCTTGGCTGCGAAACCGATGGCGTTGATCAAGTACTTGCACTTGGCAGTACGGCCATCCTCAGTCTTGACTGTCCATGTCTTGCTCTCAGAATCGAATTGAGAACCAATGACACGAGTGTTGAAACTGACATCCTTCTTGATATCAAGCTGCTTCTCGACATGGTGAAAGTAATTGCGAAGCTCGTTGAAGTCGGGGTACTTCTGGGTCCAGGTCCAGTCCTTCCAGACCTTCTCAATCGAATACTCGTAGACGGGAACTTGTGTGTCGACACGAGCTCCGGGGTAGCAATTCCAACGCCAGACACCACCAAGCTCGTTGGCGGCCTCGAAGATCTTGACGTTCAGACCAACTTCGTCACGAAGCTTGTGAAGAAGGTAGACACCACCAAAGCCAGCACCGACAATGAGGACATCACATTCAAGCTCTTTGGCATACGTGCTGTTCTCTCCAGGGTGCATTGGTGCCTCAGGGTTGGTGGCACCAATGTCTGTTCGTAGATGTACCATGATGACGAATTGAGTGTATGAGATGCTGGATGAGAGGATAATAGTAAATGGCTTCTGCTCTTCTCGAGTTGGCGGACAGTCTTTATATGTATCCTTCGACCATCATACCACGGTATCAGTTCCGCTCGGCCTACCTTCCAAACCACCACCGTCCTACCCCCCCCTCGAGACCATTCGATCTCCAAACACAGAAACTTTACCGCACACTCTCGTGGTTCCCCAGGTTAACCCACGATCTAGACATCTCGGAGACTGGGGACTCCGCAATTCGAGTTCAACGGTCGGGTGGGGGATGCGGGGAAGACCCCAGAGAGCCAGTATTCGGTGAGGCAGGTGCGCCGACTATGCCTTCCGGCAAACCTGCTGTTTTGGCACACGTTCGTTCCATCCTACCAGTCTGCAGACTGTCTTTGGTATGGGGGTACACCTTGGCTGCGTGATCGAGGGTGACAAGTTGATCTTACCGCCAGCTGAGACGGAATTCGCTTACTACCACCGGAAAGGATGAAAGGAGGCTAGCAACTTCCAAGATCCTTTATTGATTCATCTGGCCAAGGCCATACCTACCATCGAGTCACCTCAGCAGTTGTGGTAGTCTACGGTAGAAAATTTGTGCGATTAGGGGATTTTGGTGGATTCGAAAAACACTCAAGCCCTTAAATCGGATCAGCGGAAGCCGCCTCGCGACGACCAATAATCAGTGGCTATAAAGCTTTCACTCTCATGAATCGATATAGTTAGAAGACTGTTGTTTACTGTTGATAGTCGATAAGCATTATTATCAGTGCTATGCTATGCATGTTATGTTGTGCTGTGCTGGGTACTGGGGTATTTTAGAAATTGAGGAACATAATCGCAGGCAGAAAGGCAGACTTTGTCGTCGCTGTCCAATGAAAAGACGACAACCGAGTGAAAACACAAAAGCAAACTCCTATTCCACCTCCACACTCTCCAGCGCTTGTTGCAAATCACAACGGTGTGCTGGGCACCGGACCACTGGAAAGTCTGGGGTACTGGGATACAAAACTGAAGATCGTACCAAAAAGGAGATCCGGAACGCCGCCATTTCTGAACATCATGCGACCGCTCTCTGATAGAGTTCCTTTTCGCCGCGTGGCTCATCTCGATTTTCTCTCATGGCGGGCAAACGTGCCAACTAGGAGTCAGGGAGCAGCTTGCTCTCGCTCTTGTCAATCTTGTTGGCCATTTCGGGCTCACTGTCGTCTTGACTGTCGTCAGGGATGAATTTGTTCTTCTCCATATCCTTATTAGATGTCTTCTTTGCGGAACTCTTGTTGGCAGTGGCTCTCTTCTTGCCAATCACGGGAAACTGCTTCTTTGCGACAGCCTTGCCCTCCTCGATAGCCACTTCGCGAGCATTGTAGCGCTTGGTCGTCTCTGTGACGGCTAGCTTGGGAGGCATCTTCACTCTGATTCTATTGCCGTTATCGTCCAGTGGGCGGGGCGTGTACTTCGTCTGATACCTTCGGGTGGACTTCGCATCGGACACGGCCAGGCGTTGGATCAATTCGTCCTTTGTACCAGTCAAGTCCTCGTTACGCGCCTTCAACAGATCCTTGATCTCCTGAGCGTTACAGATCCGGTCTTGGTTGTTCAGTCGGGACACGATGACTGACTTGTTCTCCTTCATACGGTTTAGTAGCATGCCGCGCGAACGAAGGATGTTGTAAAGCTCATCGAGGGTGCACATGTTGCGGGGTTCTCCAGTGAATATATCACCTAGGATGGCGGTCTGCTGAGGGCCGTTGGCGTTGTGTTCCGATGGCTTGGTGAGAGTCATGGGTTTCTCAGTGGCGATTCCCACAGCCTGAACGACTCCAGTGAACTCAGAGGCACGGGCGTTGAGGGAGGCCTCTGCGTTCTTCATGTTCTCGTTGAGAATCTGATCAGCGGTATTCTTGTATGTGTATCTGCTTCTGAGCTTTTGCTTGTCGTCGGGCTTAGGAGTATTGCCGCCGTTCTTCTCCTTCTCTCTCAGTAAGGCAGCCATTTCGCCCTTCAATTGTTTGTGGAGCTTCTTGAAAAACTTGTGCTTGAGCACTTGGTAAGCGCGAAGGCTACGTGCGGCATCGAGTGCGTCTTGTCTGCGCTGTTTGGCATTCGTGGCAACTTCAGCCTTCGCCTGGCGATATTCGTTCTCGTCTTTCTTCTTCTGAGCCTTGAGTGCGTCCTGAGTCTCTTTGCGCTGGCGAGCAGCAATTCTCTGGACAGTGTTGTCCTTTTTGGAACGCTTCTTCTCTGCGGCGGCAGCAGCCTCAAGTCGAGCTTGATCTTCCTTGCGCTGTTTGTAGGCGATGGCACGCTGTTCGCGTTCGAGGGCACGGCCTTCGGGATCAGCATCAAGCTCAGGAGGGCATCGAGCCGTTCCCTTCATTTTTGCTTCCCATCGATCCTTGCAGGCATTGGCCGAGAAGCGCTCGCGAGGAAGGCGTTTGTTGAGAGCCTGGGCTGTCCAAGACCAGCGTAGTTTCTCAAGCTTGGCCAGTTCAGCGTGAAACTTCTGGTTACCTGCCTCCACGGCTTCTCCGAGAAGGTCATCCTATATTCGATTCAGCAACAGGTACTCGTGGCGTGTAGGCAGCAAATTTCTTACCTCTTCAACATGCCAGTCGGTCAACTGCTCGTCGAGTAGCTTTTCCTCGTACTCCTGGGTCTTCTTTCGGATACGCAGCCAGCGGCAGGCGACACTTCCGGGTTCGTAGCGGGTGAGACCCTCAAGGGCCAGACGCTCAGAGATGACCTCGTCCTTGTACCCTTGCTGCTTCATGTCGACAATGATCTGATCTTCCTCGTCAAGATCGACAGTGATGGGCTTGAACGAGGGCTTAACACCACCATTGACCTTGGTGCCCCTCTTGAGTCTCTTTTGGCGTTTAGTAGGAAGGACCTCGTCCGCGGCGGGACGCTTATTCGAGGTGCTGTTAAGGAATGGGTTCTCCTTTGAGCCCTGTGTGGTGTCAGTTATACATGGATGGCCGTATCTCTCGTCCGGTGCATACCTTGTCAGTCTTATCAATGTTCTCATTGTCTGCCTCACTATCGCCTGAGTTGACTTGATCCTTGTATGGCACAAGGACAGCAGCTGCGACAACCTCAGTCAGCAATGTCTGAGAGTATCATGTGAAATGACTTACTAGGAACTCCGAAGAAGAGTTTCTCCGACATAGGACTCTGAGTCTCCGACATGCTGACCGATGTTCTAGGTATTTTTTTTTTTGGATGTGGATAGACTGTGGGTGATGGGTGAATGAATCTCACTGCAGTTTAGGCGGAGCGAGATGTGTTGCTGAATCAAGTCAGTAACGGGGCAGTATGCATGTGCTTGGGGATATGCCGGTATGCAGAATATGTCCAAGCATTGAGTGAAGACGCCGCTGACTGACGCAAGGGGGTAGATGTGACGGCCAAGGGAGAGTGTGATAGTCAAGGGAAGGACGCGAGGCGAGAGGAAAATCTCTCGCAGAAGAACTGATAGTTGACATCTACTCTACCTAATTGAATGCTTGGCTGGGGATCATCAGCGGGGTGCGCAGAGATGAACAGGGAGCGCTGTGGAGCTGATGTCAAGATCAGAAGAAGAGTCGATGAGGAGACGAGCCCTGTGTTTGCGCTCTAACGCACGGGCCTAGGGGTATCCTCTAGACGCGACTGACAGCGCGGAAGTGAACTCGTCGGGGAGGGATGCTGTAGAGCTGGTCGATGAGGAAAGGAGCCCTGTGTTTGCGCTCCAACGCACGGGCCTGGTGGTATTCTCTAGACGCGACTGACAGCGCAGCAGTGAAGTTGTCAGGAAGGGGCTTGGAGAAAAAGGAACACACCAGGCTGTCAAGAAATCTTATCGTGGTGTATCAGAGTCTGGTTCGTTACTAGTATGGCAGGTAGATAGCAGCCCTCACACAGCTTGAAATCACAAGCAGGGCAGATACCGTGACGACGTTTTGAGACTACGTAGTGTGAAGTTGTGAGGGATGGAGCGGAGAAGAAGGAAGAGTGGCCGACAAGGACAAAGGAGCAGATATATCGTGATTTGATGATGGTGATAGCGAGAAAATGATCAATCGACCGGAATATTGGACACTCTCGTTACGACATCCCAACAGTTGTGGATTGAGTAGCAGCAACTAAGAATAACGAATTTTTCTCCTTACCTTCGAGTCTCTCATTCGGTTGTCATAGCTGCAGCAGGAAATAATGACGGCGTCTAAGTGATAGCAAGCAGAGACTATACTTACGGGTGCGAAAGGTCAAATCAAGTTGTGAACAAACATACCGGTGGAGGATAGTCTGCTCATCAGGACTAGAAGCTCGAGTACTACGAGTGAGGATCGTAGTGATGACGGACGAATAATTGCGAGATCTAGCATCACACACACGCTCAGGTCGTCGTAGACCGCCGAAGATTGCGCATAGGTATATTGGCAGGAAAGCACCTTCCCGATGTCGACTTAGACTTGATGTTAGTGCAGGAAAGAGCCTCACAAGATTCTCCAAAGCATAGTCAAAAGCATTACCGTGTCGTGGTCCGGCGTAATTGTTAAGTACCAACAGAAGGAGCGAATGAGGCGTGGCGGTAAACAAAATCCATGCGTTCATCAAACAAAGCAAACACCACAGCCACCCTTACCTCAATGCCACCCATCATCTCCAAGATCATTTTCTGTTTGCAGCTGTGTACTCAATTCACGAATACATCTACACGGGCCGCTCTCCCGTTGACGAGATTTCGGTTGGCCTCTAATCTTCTCTCCGGTCTGGTGGTTTTCTACAGCTCCTACATCACCTTGAATGCTGTCTCTCTCACGCTATATTGACGATCAGAGCAGACGAAAGACGAGCTATAGCAATGCAGGATAATATACTATATGGACAAGTCTAACACAGAGAGTCAATTGAGAGACACATCTCGCTGCCATCGCCCCATATTCAAAGAGGTTCGTGCCTTCAATCAGTTGCAAAGTGCGACGATCCTTCGCGCAAGGAGAAACATGACCCGAAAGTCAAATGGCATGAGTAACAATTCGATCGTCATCCCTTCAGAGAGGTAAACTTCTAACATATACATCGGCTCGTAGCATGAACGTCTGCAGCACGATGGTTGGCTGCGGGAACAGCGCGAAGAGTTTCTTCGCAGAGCTAAGCAGTAGGTACTTCTCGATACGAGCTCTTCTGCAAACAGGTGGGTCGTGACAGGTGGCTCTTACACTTAGTTTTGTCAAGGGCCTAGACGAGGCACATGTACTTGCATGATGAAAAAGACATGCAATGGTCCTGGTCCCTTCTATACACTCAAGCATACGACGATTGGACGAAGTGCCATCCACCGGGGCATCATGTATTTTGTCGACACCACTGGAGACTGTTCTTCCCTTATTTTTGGAAGCGGCTCCCCAGGCCCAGTCCTGCTGCCGTCAGGCTTGTAGCATAATCTGCATAAAGCCTTCTCATCTACGCATGTAGACTTGACAAGAGAGCAAGAAGCCGGTCCGGATCCTGTTGTTGCCTCTCACAGATTGTGAACAGTGCTCATGGTGCACTCCCCATGCATAACATGTACGCTCACTAGGGAAGAGGCTGAAGTGGCGAGCCATCGAGCATTTACTCTGTCCTTGTTGAGAAGAGCAAAAGGTTCAGAAATAACCACATTAGTGATATTTTTCTCAGGGCTTTCGCCAACGGATTTTGTACGACACCGGGTAGCAGCATCATCCTTGGACCTGAAAGCGGGGTGGCAAGACTGTACGCCAGTCATGTGAGTAACCGCTCGTCTGCAGCAGATGACTTGCTGTTGTCGTGGGAGATGGTTGCAGGTTAGTGAAAAGACGAACCGTCCTCAAGGCGTCCGAAAGAAGCGTCTTGCAGTCAAATTCGGATCGCTGCATCTCTCGACTTAAACGTCGGAATCTTTTGCGATAGATCGCCAGTGTTCCCTTCTGACAGTAAAATTGCGCGTTCTCTCAGTGGACGAAATCACCCCGGTCGTCAGCATAACCTTGGGCCCGTCGTTGGCGTTACCGCGACGACTTTGCTGGTCCCAATCACCACCGGACGATTCTGGCGCGCCGACGGCTAGTACGATGTTTCTTGTTTAGGTCGCAGTTGGATCCAATACGACTGACACCTTGCATCTGCAATGACGGAGAAATACTCGCGCTTCGCAACCAATACCCGCCGCGGTGCTTCGTTACGAAGGAGGCCAAAAAGAGCTGAAGTCATGTATAAATTCTGGCGATGCCGCATCTCATCTCTCTTCATCATCTAAGTCCACACTCGTAGCGGCTCAACAAGCTAGACTTATTCCCTCGTCGCTCCATCCCTCAATTCGAGATAGCGACCTCCACCATGTCTAGTCCGCTCTCAGCCGGCAGCAGCACACTCGGGTGGTACGATATCACCAAGACGTTTTGCATAATTGGTGTCGAGTCAAGTAACACTGGTATCCTGGAACTGCCCGAGAATGAGCGTTTCGTTTCTCAGATACAGCCTATGGCTGGCCTGGGTGATGGCTACAATGAAGAAGACGAAACGCAAGCTGGCTTGGTCTTGACCTTCAGCATCGACTCATTTACCGATGTGACAGAAGGTCACATCTTCGGACGAGATCCGCAAAAGTGTGACATCCTATTGAGTGAAGAAGAAGGAGACGGTATCGATAGAACACACTTTGGAGTGCAGCTGGACCACACTCGAAATATCCCTGAGCTGGAAATTTACAACTGCAGTCCAAGAGGCACCATGGTCGACGATAAGCTGCTCTCAAGAGTAGGAGAGCGAATACGGATCTATCAGGGCGAGGTTGTCACAATCGTGGCTGGCACTTTGTCTCTGACGCTCCTGTTTCCCTTCCTCGACTTGGGCAATTGCAAGATGCGGTCCAGATGGGCAGAGCTGAGAACAACTGTATGGTCGCTACTCCAGCCTGCCATACGTCAAACGCTCATTCCTGGAGATGCACGTCAGAGATATCTCGATGCAGAGGAAGATTGCATCTGGCAAGAAGCACGACCTTTCCATTACGAGACTGGCAGTATGATTGTTACTCTGGCCAAAGGGAGGCAGAGACAGAAGACCGGCTTCCCAGTCGTCCTCGAGAAGCTACGGGACAGAAAAGGCGACGCCAGGGAAAACCGTATTAACATTGGCGAAACAGCAGCCATGATTCGAGTCCGACACGAAAATGTCGTCTCTGCTTTCCGCGAGCAATGGCCTCAAGGCAGTGTCATTCTCGTCGAGCACACCCCTCACGGTAACATAAGCGACTTCATCCGCAGCCACAAAGCCATGAGAGTAAAAGAAGATGCCGTCATGGATCTCGCTCTACAGACGCTCAAAGCTCTTTCCTATCTCGCATCTCAAGGCATCTCTCACCGCGACCTCAAGCCCAGTAAAATCATCGTCTTTCGCACTGATCCTCCACTCTTCAAGCTCACTGGATTTGGCGGTGTAGACCTGATCGACGCGCGAGGATATCTCAATGATCGAATCGCAGATGATACGATAGACTACGTCGCCCCCGAGATATTTGAACGAGGCGCTGGAGCCCTGCCCTCAAAGACAGATGTCTGGAGTCTTGGCATAATCATGTGGGAATTACTCGTTGGCTCTACCCCTGTACCTTTTCTGGAAGACATGACGTACATGTCTTGCTTCCGAGCCATTCTGAACTGGCAGCCAAGGGTCAAGGAGTTGCAGGAGTATGGCGTCAGTGACGAAGGGCAAGAGTTGCTGATGAGGATGGTAGAGCGAACGCCAAAATTCAGACCTGATGTTGAGACTTCGAAGACGGACGAGTGTTTTGACTATTTGGAGTATGTGAGGAAGAATGAGCCTTGCGAGTGAGTTTTCCCTGCGCTTGTTCAAAGTATACGCTAACATTGGTCCAGTTTACAGGATTGCTTGCTTTAACCAGTGGACGTTGTGGTGGCTGGTATGCATGGAACAAATTATTCGCTACTGGCTAAGAAAAGCATTCGATACATCTCATAGCATTGTGCCTTTTTCTGGCGTTTGGGTATGGAAAAGTGAAAATGTACTTGTTTACACCTTTATAATCGCAGAATCTTAATGTCCAACTCAAGCCCAGCTCCTGATGTGCCAGATTCATCGCACTTGCCCTCTATTTCCTTGATCACATCGCTCTTCGATTAGCGGGCGTAAGAGTAAGCTTATCCTCCGCCATCCAAACCCTCTCCAAAACACGACCACTATTCCCATCAAGCGTGTATTCTTGAACGAGGCTCTGAAAAGGCCACGATGATGCTGTTAACGAAGGTCTTGCGTTTCACAATTACAAGGGATATATATTTGTACAGACTCTGAATACAAAGTCGCTTTGCCATGAAAAAACGCCATCGAAGGAAGAAGGGCTTGACAAATCCAGAGCAGCTCTTTTAGTCTCACTTTCTGCGCGTCATGATCTTGGTGATGGCATGCCTGATGACAACACCAGCCTTCTCCGTCTCCTTCTTCGACAGACCAGTGGTCACGCAGACCTTGACTGCAGATTGAGGCTGCCATCCCTCGTCACGAGGTGTACCACCTAATGGTGGAGGCATGCTCTTCAGTCTGGTGATCAAGACGCCGTTGGCAAGGCACTGTTCGTCCTCAGTCAGTAAAATAGTTCAGGATGAGGAAGGGATTGGAACGTTGCTTACCTCTTCGACAATGTCTTGCATGATGGCGTCCTGCTCCTGAATGCTCAACTGCCTGCTCTCGAGTACTTCGTCCTTTAGCACAAGCATCAAGACAGGGTTGTCAACGGCACTGGTGCAAGTAACCCAGTCACTGCGAGGATCCAATTGGGCGCGCATGGCGCGGATGTTCTCTCTCAGCGCAGCTAGGAGTTCTGGTTGTTCTTGCAGAATTCGGGTGGTTGCGCTAGCAGTCGTTGCAAGCATGGCGGGCAGCGCGGCCGAGAAGGTGTATGCACTACCAGAGAGACGCTGGTGCTCGACAATTTCTTCACTGCCAGCACAGAAGCCACCGCCGCCACAAAGAGAACCAGCGAGAGAGCCGATGATCATGTCTACCTGGCTGGCATCCACGTTCTGTTGCTCAGTAACACCTCCACCTGTGCGGCCCAGTATACCGTATGACCATGTCTCATCCAGGATGATGCGGAACTTGTACTTCAGCTTGAGCTCGATGAGTTTGGGAAGATTGACGACATCTCCGACGTTCTCGAACAGGCCTTCAGTGATGATGAAACGACGAGTCAGCGGCTTGCGAGCGTTTTCCTTGACCAGTTTGGCGAGCACGCGCTCGAGGTCTTCCATGTCGTTGTGTTCGTACCATCGGACTGTACTGCGTGAAATCTGAATACCCTTACGAGTGGCGAAGTTGATAGCCTTGTCCGCAACGATGATATCGCCACGTTTGGAGAAGGCAGGAATAACGGAAGAGATGGTGCTGAAAGACTGAGCATAGACGATGGCAGCAGGTGCACCCAGATGAGCGGCAATGTCGGCTTCGAGCGTCTGGTGGACATCCTGAGTACCATAGAAACCGGGTGGACCGCAAGGGCCGACACCGTAATTGCGCAGAGTCTTGACGGCGGCCTCCTTGATGCTTTCGGAGTTGATGAAGTTGTAGTGATTGTAGGTGGCAAGGTTTGTCACGGTTCGGCCATTCGCGAGCTTGGATTTGGGCGCGGAGGGACTGTGTTGTGTGTGTCAGCGCATGGCTTCGGGTAGCGCGTGCGAATATATCTCACCCTACGATGACTGGTCTCTTCTCATTCTCGGCCTCTTCGAAGGCGGTGACAGGCGCTGCCAAAGGCTCAGGAGTCCAGTCGTCAACGAGCTCGTCAATCTCCTGTGGTTGGTATTAGTGAACCATGCGTCATATCCGTAGTCGTGGTCGGTCGTACCTCCTCGGTCAAGGGAATCTGCTTCTGCTTTTTTGTCGAGTATGCCGGCGAGACCAGATAGTAGACGGCGAAGAGGAACAGGAACAGCTCCATGGCCGAGCGCACAGGATCATCTTGGTAGCTGGAGCGGATGTAGCGAATAGCGATCGAGGAACCGGGTATCTTCTGTAACTGATCGACTGCCTGGTTGACTAGCTCAAGGGCATTGCTCAAGGCATCCTGGGGTTGATTTGTGGTGTTGTTCATCGCGGGCGCATTATCTCGTGTGTGATGAAATCAAGATGCAATAAGATGATTCAAGGCGCCTGAATAATGAGACCCCTAAATCGTCCAGCAGCCGGACCTGCCGCCGGCAACTGCAGCCGACTATACTCGCAATCAATCTCACTTCGGCGCGTATTCCTGTACTCCTTCACTACCATCTTTCTGCATTAACACGGGGTTGATAAGACACCAGCCTGTGTTTCAGGCATGTCATTGCGATAGCTATGTAATGGCCCTCTAGGCAAACTTCTGCCCTATGATTGAACATGTTTGACCTGCCGTCCCTCCAGATATGGAAAACTCAAAAACACGCGAAATACACACGACCCGCGTTCAACGCGAATAACGCCTCATTTGATCCCCCTGACCCGGCACCGTCGAGGTGCCCACCCCCTGGAAATCGGAACAAAGGAAAATTGACTGAAGGAAAAGCATGCGGGTATCGAGATTGGGTATGTCCCAGGTGGTCGTGAAATCCAAACGTCTGTCTAGAAATCGTGTCGTCGTGAAAGGAGTGTGAAGTAAAAGTGAGCTTATTGGAGAAGTGCTCCAAGCTCTAGAGCGCCATCTTTGGAGTGTCTTGCAACTTCAGGGCTGGAACCTGGTTGCAAGAGGCCGTCGAAATTCAGTTTTCGATGTGGCTCGCGTGCCGATAGGGGACTCTTGGTAGCCGCCCAGTTGACCTGTGCAGGACTAGGAGTAACGTTGCAAAAGTCGGCGAAATTGAGGTTGTTCGAGGGAGTGCTTAGTGCAAAGCCGAAGAGGCCATTGCTGCCTCCTGGTGTGTGCATCATCGAAGACGGCAAAGGAGTCGTCTTGGATGGTGGAGTGGACGGAGCAAGGCTTCGAACACCGTTGACACCATTTGTAGTCGGTGACTGGTATAAGAGAATTAGACTCTGAGCATGCTCGCTGTCTTTTGATGTTCGCGAGAAGCGGTGTTGAGGGGGTGGCGTCTTTGGCGGCGATGAGCGAATGTTGTACAGGTCGGAGTCCACTTGGAATGAGTGCACGGGAAGATCGGTGTCGTCGTCCTCGGAAAGCTCGGGAGAAGGAGCGTCGTCGATCAAGCTGGAGCCTTCGGAGATGAAAGACAGCTTCGGAACGTGGAGAGTCGAAGGGAAGATGGCCGTTCTATTGTGGTAGACAGGAGAAGATTCGGGAAGCCTGTGGGATCTCTTCCATGATTGGACAGTTAGAGCGCTGCGAGTCTTGCGACCAGTCTGACTGCTCGATGCAGGGTATCTATGGGCGTCGGTGAACCTCGGACGTTTGCTGCTGTGGGTGCTTCCATGGAGACTGCTGTGTGAGCTTCCCAGCCGAGGCATGTCGTCGGAGAAGATGGGTGCAGTCAAGGGCGATGAAGCCATGCCACCAACAGAGTGGAAGCGGCTGGAGACGCTGGACGATGTGTCCGAATAGCTGTCGTTGATGCTCGAGGCCGTCCGTTTACGCTTGAGTTGTTGGTCGATGTGCGGCTCGATGGTATCGATGCTGAGGTTCTCCCAGCCATGCTTGATCTTTACATTGGCCAAGGCCAGTCTGTCTTGCAATGCTCTGGTCATCTGAGGTGAACAAGTGTTAGTGACGTAGATAAACAAGCCCATCAACACTGCAGCTTCGGGATACCTTTGACACTTCCAGCCGGCGCATCACTCTATTGGCGACATCTTTGCCGGTAGCGTCGGCTTCGGCCATGGCGGTCGACTTTTAGAGGAGATTATGAGGAAGATAGGCTGATGGGTCGCGGAGTGTATGGGTATAAGGAGAAAATCCGACAGTTTGGTCAAAGGAGAAAAGAGTGGTCAAAGAGCAATTATGCAAGAGGCTTCAAGCATAGGAGTAGGAATGCATGTTGCTGGGGCAGTTATACGCTAAGCGCTGTCAAAACTATGCTTTGCAAAATGGGTGGGACGGAGTCGAGGGGCATCCTCGATCAAACACCCAAGTAAGCTGGAGTACCTCGAAGCTGCGCACCCCTAGAAGCTGCGCGTTTCGCGTCGCTCTGCTTTATCAACCACTTCGCTCAATACCACAACAACTCAACCAATTCAACGTTAACATGGCTGCGTACGAGCAGAAGATTCAATGCGCGATCAATTCATACAACAACAACGAGTTTCCCTCCATCCGAGCGACCGCACGCGCTCACGTCGTCGCCGAATCAACCCTCCGTTCACGCATTAATGGAACAACAAATCGACGTGTCGCTCACGCCCACGAACACCGACTGTCTTCGCAACAAGGGGCCTTTCTAGTTGACTGGATACTTGAACAAGGGGCCCAAGGGTTCCCTCCTTCT